>NC_046989.1:3509899-3572399 GCF_009769545.1 Cyclopterus lumpus
TTGTAATACCCAATTCTAAAAGGGCATGGACTTACAAACAATGTTTTACAGTGTGTGTGTGTTCAGGAGAGATTTACCAGGTTAAACCCCCAGTTGGACGGGACTATTTTCTCTCTGTGTGCAGCTGTGATGTGATCCCAAGAGGATCCTCAGATCCCCTTCACACTGCTGCGTGCCTCACTTCAGAATCACTACTACTACCACCGTGGCTTCCACACACGTCACGCGTGGCTCGCTCCATCACTTTGCTATGAGTCGGCGACCATTGTTCCTCCTTTTCCACAGGACACGGAGCGCCTCGCACGTAGCCGCCCGGCCGCGTTCTTTCCATCTCAAGAGAGCCCTTTTCTGGTTTTCTCCAACTCCCCTCTTATCTCTGTGTGTCAGACGCGTCCCACATCATCACCATCCTCCCACACACGAAACGTCCTGGCAAGGCGAGCGTACGCGGAACGGCGTTCTCACTTACACTCGGAGCACAGTTGGAGAGGATCGCGTTCCTATTGTCAATGCGGGGTGCAAAAAAAAAAAAAAAACGACAACGCCGATGTTGTTGTTTTTTTCACACACTTTTTTTTCTGACAGCACGCGCGTTCGAGCCCGGGAAGCAGAATGCGGAGGGCGCGCTCCGGCTCGATGACGAGGACGCCCGTATGGACGCCGCCGTTCGGCGAAGGGTTCAAACGGCACGGGGGCCGAGCGAGCGAGGACAGAGAAGAAGAAAAACACGTTTTTTTTAAAGGTATTTCCATATAAAAATGTTTTTTTTTTTTTTATACGGTTCTTTGTTCCAGGGGGGGGGATTTGTGCGCTGATTAAAACACAAACATTATGAATTCCATCGCTGCCAATTAATCCCCATAAATGCTACACACTGATCCTTTCACAAGAAGGTAATTAATGAGGGAATTAATGGGTTCACTTCTCTGTGCAGTTTAACCCATGGAGGGATCTGAACCAGCAACTCTCCCTCCCTCCTCTGTACGGGAGGCTTTTTACCGCCCAGGAGCACAGAGGACTAAACAGACGATTTATCACCTTTAAAAAAAGAAATAAAAATCGCAGCCTGGTGGGGGCAGATTGGGTTTTGAAGCCACGATTTGCGAAAGACGAGGAGGACGGTGGTGATAATTGCATTCTCGCTGCTGCAAAGAAATCCGTTCGCCACCTCACGCCCGCCTTATTCCTGAGCCCCCGAATGTGGGGGAAAAAAACGCTGCGATCTCCGCACAGGAAGCAGGTTTTTTTTTTTTTTTTTATCAAAGCGTTCGGCGCATTAAGGAACCTCATTAATTCAGAAATGACAAAAGCTCAACAGTTGAGCAAGTAAATAAAAAGATGCTCCCCCCCCACACACACACACACACCCCCTGGATGTGCATGATGAGCCTTGTTATTTTTAGCATTCCAATTTAAGGGCTTATGTAACTTCATATATATTACAGCTCTCCCCCGCAACAGGAACCGTTGTTAACGTTTTTTTTCCCCCGCAGCTCTCTCGGGCGCCGACGGAGAGGGTTATTTTATTTTTGTCGAGTTGATTCCGAGATGAATGCGATCCTCCACAGGGGATCCCCGGCTTTCTGGCGGACCGCTGACCCACTTTACCGATTGTTGACTTTGCTAGCGCTCACGGGGAAAAAAAGGAATTCATTACCGTAAAGAAATGTATCGACAGAGCGCAGGGTGATCTGGAAGTAATGAGAGCAATTAAAGCACAATGAAATATTAATAAGGGTGGATTTAGCCAAATGGCTCTTCCATCCCGAGGGGCGAGCTCATGGCCTCTTATGAATGCAGCGTGCATCCCCGGGAAAAGGCGAAAGATTCAAAGAGGCATGCATTGTTTTGTTCCCCTATAAACACTCTCAACACTGTCAAGTAAGTCATTGGTGTAATGGAAAGCTGTGTGTGTGTGTGTGTGACCGGTGGGTATAGTAGTTAGCCGTGGAAAAGCGTCGACCGCATAAGGGGGAAAATGCCATTTTAGTGTTCATTTCAAAAAGCTCCACACGTAACGATGAAGACGTGTTCTGGGTCGAGGCGCTGCAGACGTGACGGTGAACACGGCGTGTTTGTTCTAGATCGACTTTGGTAGGCCTCGCCCGAAGGTTTTGGGTTTAATAGAGCAGCCGTTTGTTCATAGCTGGAACACAGTTCAGAATAAATGGTTTCAGTTCTTCTAAACGTATCAATCCATAACAAAACAATCACACAATCAGCCGACTGTCACCTGCAGAATATATCAAGGGTTAGAGGACGTATGGTCTCCACAGGATGTGGAGGAACCTGTCCATGGCGTTCATCTTCTGTAGACCTGACTACTGGAACGGTGCGTTCACAGGTTTCTGTAAAAAGTTAATCAGAAAGCTGCAGAGAAAGATCACTAAGAAGAAAAACACACGTTAGCTCTCGGCCGGCCGTACAGGCGATGAGCGGCCGGCCGGCTGAATGGCTCCTGGCACCGGTGCAGGTGAACCGTGAACCGGTTCACCGGGTTTGAACACCGGACTCCAGAATAACGTCCACACAGCCGACATCGCCGTCGGACCGCTCCGGCTATAAATTGGAATTTCAGCTCGCAGAACATTAAATGAAGCCACTCGGAGTTCGCTGAATCATAAAAGCACCTCGTGAACATGGCGCTCGCACACACACACACACACACACACACACACACACACACACACACACACACGACACAAACGGAATGAAAGCCAAAGACCCAGCGATGTGTAGACAACTGGGGGATGAGGTTATTATCGGTGACAGTTTTTATTAAGCACCCTGTCTCAAACACACACTGAGACCTTTTGACCCTTTGTTTTAAATTAAAACACAGAGCAACGGGAAAGAACTGCAGTCTGATGGAGGTTTAAATGACATTTTGAATGTAAACCGCAGTGCAGAACGATGCTAATGTCGGCCAACCCTTTAAGGGTAATGTAGCCGACACAGAGCGGTCGCCAGTCCTGGTGAGTATGAGCTGAAGCAGCGTGCAATTGAAAGAGTTCATCCCTTCCTAATTTATCACTTCCTAGTCCATCACTTCCTAATTTATCACTTCATAGTTCATCACTTCCTAGTCCATCACTTACTAGTTTATCACTTCCTAGTTCATCACTTCCTAATTTATCACTTCATAGTTCATCACTTCCTAATTAATCACTTCCTAGTCCATCACTTCCTAGTTTATCACTTCCTAATTTATCACTTCCTAGTTCATCACTTCCTAATGTATCACTTCCTAGTTCATCACTTCCTAGTTCATCACTTCCTAATTAATCACTTCCTAGTTCATCACTTCCTAGTTTATCACTTCCTAGTTCATCACTTCCTAATGTATCACTTCCTAGTCCATCACTTCCTAATTTATCACTTCCTAGTCCATCACTTCCTAGTTCATCACTTCCTAGTCCATTACTTCCTAGTTCATCACTTCCTAATTTATCACTTCCTAGTTCATCACTTCTTAGTTCATGACTTTCTAGTCCATCACTTCCTAGTTCATCACTTCCTAATTTATCATTTCCACATTTATCACTTCCTAGTTCATCATTTCCTAGTCCATCACTTCCTAGTCCATCACTTCCTAATGTATCACTTCCTAGTTCATCACTTCCTAGTCCATTACTTCCTAGTTCATCATTTCCTAGTCCATCACTTCCTAGTCCATCACTTCCTAATTTATCACTTCCTAGTTCATCACTTCCTAGTCCATCACTTCCTAGTTCATCACTTCCTAGTCTCCTGTGTGAAGGTCTTGACCTCCCGCCTGCGTTACCCAACGGGTTAAACATCGGAGGACACATCTATGTGGCCTAGGAGAACAACAATAACAACAACAACAACAACAACAACAACACTCTGCAAACACCAGCCTCAGCCACCAACAACACGCTGCTCTCAGCGCAGCAGCAGACGGGTGAACAAAACGAGCGCTCTCTTCTGGGCTTAACGGCGTCCCGCAGACATCCATCCATTCCTTCTGCAGGCGACAGCTTTCAAGCTGTGGCAGCCGAGCACGCCGGCCCCCGAATCCCTGTTTGTTTTCTCCAGGTGTCTCATTGACCCCCCCCCCCCCCCCCCCCCCCCATCCCAACACACAGTGACTCATCGTGCTACATGCTAGAGGGCCAAATGCTGAACGTCTCCCTCTGCAATTATCAACAATTATCTTCAGCTCGCGAGCCGGGTTGGAGACAGCTGCCACTGGAAGCGGTCGGGTCTCGGCTGCTCAGCCCGCGGTGCGTTCAGGGTGGTGAAGGAAGATGGATGGAAAGTCCAAAAAAAAGAGGCTGTGTGGACGACGTGCCCTGGTTAGCGGTGCAGGGCTAGCACGCGAGCTGCACGAACGGCAATGCTCATATTGCTCTTGTAATGCGTATTGAGTATATATATATATATATATATATATATATATATATTATTGTCTCCCATCCGAACCAACTACAACTACACTACAGCATAACTCACAGGTCCAGGTATGTCGTATTATGAGAACGAGAATCTAACCGCCGTGCCGGGTGAGCTTTCAGAAGCTTTTGTCATCCAGCCTCGAACCACAGGGAGTAAAATAAAATAGATCCACGGGGATGAATCCGTCATGAATGTGTACCCCTTTTTTATTTGTGCTGAGAGCAGTTGTTGTTGTTGTTGTTGGTCGTAGCCGTTGGATAGCAATTCCAGATGTTTTGGTGTTTTAAAAGTCTGTCGACCAATCTGTGTCCATGTCTTCTGGACCAATCAGAGACCTGTGTTCCTCATTGAGCGGCAGCTCTGATCTCCATTCCAACGTCTCGGTGGTCCTATAGTCTTAAAACCCCTTATTGCAACTCCAGGGGCATAACCCTGCCTTTTCATGGGAGGCTTTTAATCTGAAAACCTCTTCAGGAAGTGGTGGTGGATTCACATGATCTATCTTCTCTGTTCTCCTCATGTTCTCACCGCGGTGCTTCCCGTTCAGCGGTCACGCTCTTCGTTTACATGGCGGGGCATTTCGCCGATGCCTTTCTCCGGCGTGACTCTCTCCCCGACTTCGCAAACACGGAGAAGAGGCTTCAGTTCTTAGTTCTACCGCATTATCAGAAAAAATGCTGTCGAGCACCCTGGAATTATTATTTCACGAGATGAAAATGATAAGCGCCCTGTCTACAAGTCCGCAGCCTCCAAGAGGCCTCCAGCACCACAGGAACCAGTATAGAAGCCTCCAGCACCACATGAACCAGTACAGCATATGAGAGCTGTCTGTCTGACCCACAGATGAGCTGTCTATCTGACCCACAGATGAGCTGTCTGTCTGACCCACAGATGAGCTGTCTGTCTGACCCACAGATGAGCTGTCTGTCTGACCCACAAATGAGCTGTCTGTCTGACCCACAGATGAGCTGTCTGTCTGACCCACAGATGAGCTGTCTGTCTGACCCACAGATGAGCTGTCTGTCTGAGAGAGGAATACAATACTGAGATAAAGACGGCGTGGGCGGGTCCGTCCTTTGTTCCGCCTGAACGCCTCCAGAGCGTTTATCCTGCCGCTCTCCCACTCTGTGTCGTCTGTGTCTGCTTGGACACGCCGCCTGCATTACGATGGAGGGATTACAATAGAGCGCTTTACGTTCGATGCCCCCGTCATGAGGATGGGAGACCTGTCATAATTACCTCCACTCTGCAGGCTCACACACTCGTGTTCTCGCTCACAGTCACCGAGAACTGAAGACGCAGGTGATACGAAACACAGCTGTTTATGAAGACGCCGCAAATAAACTATTTACCACATTTACACAAAAGCACTTTCGAGGCCTTCAATAGCGTTTGTTTTTTGTTGTTTTTCTTTACACTTTGACAGCATTTTGTATCATCGATTGGGTCAACACAATGAATATTTCCATATTCACTGTATGAATTTAAAATAGAGCCCTTTATAAATGTCCACACAAGGATCTAAGACTCCGCTGTAGTTAATTAGGTTTGATGGTAAAAAAAAACAACCCAAAAACAAAAGTTGGGTCCGGCCCCAGAGACTCTGTTGTTGTGGGTTCTGCTTTTGCTTTGGGGGGGTGGGGGGGTGATGATATCCCAGGGATACCTGCAGTAATGATGTGTCTGCTTGGGGACAGTAAAGATAAAGCTGATTAAAGCAACTCTGATTTATGTATCGGCCCCCAATCGGGAAAAAATGGGAGCGAAATGTGATAACGGAGCGTCGCCCCGGGGGGTGAAAACCACTGGAACCGCAACGCCCACTGATCCACTTGATGATTAGAGTGGAGTGTGTGTGTGTGTGTGTGTGTCTCTATAAAACCCTTGAAACCAAACAGAACTGACAAGAACATGAAATATGTCAATTCCCCGCGCTGCCCCAAAAAAGACTCTTCTCTACTCAGGTGTACAAAGAACGAAGCCTGGAGTGCAACCGACATCAAAGTTGTTTTTCTGCTACTTCTAAACATTTTTTTAAAGTTCCTTGTTCTTGTATTTGGGGAATGTGACCAGTCAAAAGTTTATTTTCAAAGATTAAATTTCCCCATATGATTCTCCGGTAGTTACCATTAGATAATGACTCATTTGCATATTCATAACAATTCAGAAAACTTGTAATTCAGAAAATAATTGGCCTAATGTCAGTAGTCAATGGAGGTCTCGTGGTGATATCTCTTAGATTATTTATTTTACTCTATTCACCTGCAAAACATTTCCTTTAAAGGCCGTCTTTTCAAAATAATGTATTTCATCATAGTCTGATTTATACAAACAATAGATATTCTCTTCTGATTTATGGAGTGATACAAAGAGATATACAAAATATATAGATTTGATAAAACATTGAACTCAATTACGTCCAAAAAGTCCGAGGCTCTACTTGTATCCGCGACGACACATTTCACATGTCACCGCCGTCACCCAAGGCCGCCACGCGGTGTTCCCATATGGTGGCCCCCGAGCACGGAGAACATGTCTGCTGAGGCCAGACTGCCTCTGTCATCTGGTCCTTCTGCACATACAGCACATTACACCATGTGTTGTGCATTCACGTTCATCTCAGCTTAAAACAGCATTTTTAACATGGCCGTCTATAGAGCAGTAGCCCCCCAAGTGGCCGTTTGAGGAACCGCAGGGTTTTTTTTGGGGCACCGGTGTTACGGCCCCGTTTGAAGGACCTGAAGGTTGCAGCGTGACGATCACAAGGTACGTAGACACCGTGAGGTCATCCGTTGTTTTTTTGGACCGCCGTTTCGAGGGCCTCGAAGTTCGGCGATTTGGCCGTCGCCATCTTGGATTACAGCCATCGCCATGTGACAACAGATGAACGGATGTTACCACATTTGGACCGAACATCACGCTGTATTGAAGAAGACTTCAATACAGAGACCATAAACTCATGTTTACAATGTTTACTGAGGGAATACATCAAGAGAAGTAGAGTCATTTATATAGACTTGAAAAAGAAGATTTATTTCATTGATTTCTTTCTCACATACTTCCTCAGTCATTTTAACCCGAAACAAGGATATTTCCCTAAACCTGTAACTCAGTGGGTGTGTTGCAAAAAGCCAACGAAGTTGTTTCCTGTGAAGTTTATTTTGAAAAGACGTTATGCTTTATGACACCAATACGAAAAGGTTGTTTAAAGTCACATCTGACCCTCCATGTGTCAGCTGCCTAACTTCAACCAAAGTGTAACATTATTTTATAGCCCCATAATCACGATGTTTCACAATCAGCTACAAAAAAAACATATTGCCACTTTTTTCTCGGGCAAGATGGTTTGCAATAACCTGCTTAGTAGATTCGTTTCATGTTATGTGGATTGTAGTGCAATGAAAGTCTTTGAAATAATTCAGTTGTGATGTGTTCTTTTTCAAGTCACGGTGTTATGGATCGTGTTGGTTATCGAGAAAACATTTGACCTCTTGAGTCAAAAGGTCAGAGACCAGAAGCATAAACATCCTCTGTATATCTACAGTAATATCTACCGTATAGCACATCGTCATTGCAATCTGAACATATGTACGGACAAACTACAGCAGTCACCTGACTAATGAAGTCACTACGCCCAAAGTGTGTCAATGAATACACGTCAACCAGCTGGAGATGCGTTCAGGTTCCATTAATTCAATGGGCACCAGATTCACCCTGATTGAAGAGTGCGAGAGACGCTCCACATTGAACTGTTTCCAAGTTTTTCTTAACAGGATACAGTTGTGTATCCTCAACCCAGCTGACCCATTATGGTCTGGTGTTACCGGCTGCTGGTGAAGAGGCCTTTGGAGCAAAGCCACATGAACACCTTCTCTGCTCCCTGATTGTTTTAGTCTTTGCAACAGGGTTGCTGCCGTTTGTGTTTACCAATTAACCTCGATGGAGCACTTCACTCTGATGCTAACAGGTTCACTTCCTCCTACTCTCTCACACACACACACACACACACACACACACTGACGAGGAGCTCTGTGGTCTCTCGTTTAGGAGACGGGTAAATTATGGTCCGTTTGGAGAAAAATAGACTGTGAAGCAGGGTTTGCTTTAGGGCGGGGCTTACTGCGATTGACAAGTCGCCGCCGCTACCAGAGGCCGTAATACGTCGTCTCTACGTCACTCCTCCGAATTCCATATATGGTAATTTCATCGGAAGTGTCAGTTGGACCAATAAACTGACGTAGTGTGTTAAAACAATGCGTTTACCTCTCGATTTAAAAACCCTGGTTATGGATTTTGAGATCATGCAATTGGTTCATGACATAAAGATGTCAGGTTTGCGCAAATGTATTTATTTAGCAGCTCTTTATTTCACCTCTTTGTTGAGTTTGTCAGTGTGTGCTTGTTTGGAGGGCTTTTATGGGATGGTTCAAGGCAAGTATGAGATTTCTTCAAATCTCCCCTTTCTTATAAAAAAGGAAATACGAGATCCAGCCCTCCTCCATAGCCCAATCATTTCCACACTCTCTTTGTGGTAATAAACGGTTGCTACGAAAAGGTCTTCATTATTCTCAGCACTTATAACTTGAAAGTAAGTGGTTGTTAGGGCGAGAAGTACGCAAAAAAAAAAATCCTTAAAGAAAAGCCAAAGGGAAATTATGGTCTCTTTGCAAACCCTGGCGATCATTTAGACGAGTTCCAACGTTGACATCAATACGGAGGTATTTAGTCAGAGTACAGAGTCTGAGAATACACTTTTATGTCTTCGGCCAGAGAAAAAATATTCCACGTAACAGGAGTTTTTATTCTGACGACAGCAAATGAGAGCAAGAGGAGGAGGAAGTGGGCGATTACGGGATGATTCAGTGGGAGCCTCTTAGACATCGTTGGCGGTCTTATCGCAGGAGGTTGAGCTCATATTTTTCATCAGCCCATTAGAGAGACATCAAGTGCTTTTAATTAACTCCGGCTGTGCTATTTGGACCTACATTTATTCAGTCAATTATGAGTTTTAGCATTTGATATCTGTTGAAAATTAAGACTAAATGTCTGGTGATTGATCGTTCCGAAGACAAGGGCCACGCTAATTGTCCGGAAAAGAGTGAATTAGATTCCAGTCGAGCGTTCACCGTCTATTCCACTAAATTAATTTACCAAAAAAAAAGCTTTAGATTTCCTTCCTTGGAAAAGTCTTCCTGGACAAATTAATAGGAACGCCTGACAGTACACAAACAAAACATTGCATTTGATTTAGTTATTGACTAAAACATTAGTTTTAGCATATGGCAACCAAGATAGCATTCACACGCCCTGATTTACCTATGCAGGGGGTGGACAAATTAGCTGGAACGTCTGACAGTAAAGGAGCAAAAACATTGTACTGTATTGGATGTCAATAAAAGGCTTTGCAGGAAGGTCTTTCAGTCCATTAATCAAATTAATGCATTATTGATTTTTTTCTTTTTTGTACC
The DNA here is from genome assembly GCF_009769545.1 of Cyclopterus lumpus. Classification (NCBI taxonomy): domain Eukaryota; kingdom Metazoa; phylum Chordata; class Actinopteri; order Perciformes; family Cyclopteridae; genus Cyclopterus; species Cyclopterus lumpus. Next base: position 3,519,787 of record NC_046989.1, read on the forward strand.
CAAGGGATACTTCTCACCGTTGACTCTCTTATATTATACAGGTCTCGGGAAATTAACCTGAACGAAGGGAACAAAAGGGAACAATTGGGAGTGCGTCTGATGGCAGCGAGGAGCTCCCGTCTGTTAAAACACATTCATATAATAATTGAACATTTTTATTTCTCATCTGACCAATCTTTGTAGCACACATGGGCCGTTATAAAAAAAGGTACATTTGTACTGTATTACATTGCTGTAATGTTCTCTCTTTAACATATTAAATGATCTCCTTAAAGAGGAGGTTTCTCCTCAGCGTAGTCTTCACATAACTTCTCCAACTTTCCTCTTCAGTAGAAAGGAGGGTGACATATTACCAGCTGCCACTGGAAGATTGCCTTGTATTTCATTACATTAAAAGGTCCGGGAAGATCACATCTATTGATTGAAAGATTAGATGTCTTATCTTCACATTCCTCTGCTGACTTTCCTGTAGCATAAAAAGGGAGGTTGGACAAAGAGATACGGGAATGCCTGGCAATTAATTATTTGATTGCAGCGAGACTTTGATGTTTTGTATCCGGTAACAGTAGCCGTGTTTCCATTTAATAGTCTAACTTTTAAAAGAGAAATGAGAGTGAGGCTGCGTTGGACCAGATTGACCTCTTCTACAGCGTAGTTACATCAGAAGTTGGCGCTTCGGGCCTCGTGCGTCAGTACTGTGATCAGTTATGTGAGCGTAAATGTCATAAGTCATATCCATATTCTACTTAGCGCACCAACTCTTTTCTCCACAAAAGGGAAAATCTTTATGCCGTCTCCATTCAGTTTTTGTGCTATTGTTCACGTGGCTCTGCTGTCCAGAGGACTACACGAGTTGCCCGTTGAGCGCCGTCTCCCTGACCTCTGACCCCTGTAACCAACCGCCTGCGGCGCGCTGCCTTTTCTTTTCGGGAGCCTGAGCGAGGGTTTAGCTCCATCCTCGCCGGTGGGAGGGGTGACTTTGATCTGCCGGAGAGCTCTCCGGCCTCTCCGATTCGGAGATGGCTGATAGTCGGCGGCGCGAAAAAAAGGCCCGACAGCCGCGATACCGGCTGACAAACCGAATCGGCTTATCAGTGAACCGAACACTGCATCAGACTGAGCGGCAGGGAGTCCGCGTTGCCGAGGTTTTGCTTGTCACTCGTCTTGCTCTTGAGCAGGTATGAAGGGTGACAAGCCATCTTAATGTAAAGCAGGTCATACAGCGTTCAACACAACTCAGGCTTAAGGCGGAGAGAGCCAAGTCCATATTCTACTACTGCAGCTGAGGAGTGTTTTGACCAGTTCCATATAAGTAGATAAGATAAGATTAGATATCTCTTTATTAGTCCAGGAGTGGGGACTTTTATGGGATTACAGCAGCAAGGGGGTTAAAGTGCAAGAGACATAGTAAAAAAAAACTATGTCAGAAGTCAGAAATAATAAACAGGAAGAAAATATATTGCACAGTGTTTTGAAGTGGCATCATGTTCGGTAACATTTTAATATTTGCCTAATAAATTGGCATAATGATGAGTGAGAACTCCTTGATCCTCGATTCCTGGCTTTCAGCATCCCATCTGCATCAGTCTGGAGTGGGAGATGAACTGTAAGCTCCCTGTTGGAGTTCGCCCCCGTAAAGAGGATCCAACTCGACACTTGCAAGGTGCGCCCGAGATTGTGTAAACTCGGCGTCGGCGCGTTCAAAATCCTCACATTATCCGTGAAACATAATCAGAAGGATTTCAGCCCGGGAACGCTCTGAATTTCACGGGCAATCCTCAAGATTGATCCACTCAGCTGTAAATTGCTGCTCCGGCTCTTTCGGGGAGAAGAGGACTCGACAGAAAGAATGCGACAGAAGAAAGACACGAAATCCAGTCTGCGGAGAAAGAAGCCCTCCTCCTCCTCCCCCCAGGGCTTTAAAAAAAACTTCATAAAGGAAAAAGCAGTGTTATAGGTCTGAAAGAGCAGCGTGGAAAGACAAAAGAGGTTAAAACCTCTAAAATAGGATCCTGTGCACCACAGGTGAGTTCCTGTAAAGACACATTAAGTGGTGCTTATTTTTAAATCTGTTGAAGCAGATATAGGAAGTAGGTTGAGTTTAGTTACGACAACATGCAAAAGTATTTAAAAAAGCCTAAATATGACTTGTGTAGTAGTATGTTGGGATGTTGGTAGAGAGCAGGGGTTCTCAAAAGTCAGCAAATGATTGAAAAGGGCCACAAAGGAACACATTTAAACATGCACAGTAGCCGGGTAGCCAGTACACTAAATGTAAAATGATGATTAAAAAATAAAAAGCATGTGTTTCATTGTCGGAGACATGAATTTTTTTAAAATTGGAAATGAAAATATCGGTCCGAATATATCCCAAAAAAAGATTTTCCATTATTTCGTTTCCCTATCACGACATCTTATTTGCAGTCAACCAGTAATAAATAATGGACTCATCTTTATTTGAGTGGTATTTGAATGGAATTGGGTGTGAACTTGCTACCCCAGCAATCCAGCCATATTGAAATATAGCATTATGAACATTTCAGGAGCAAAATCTGACTCTGTAATGTTTCATGATAGTCTAATATGATAAAGTATTATGGTAGAAGATTGTGCTATTCAAGTTAAAGCTGGAACACTGTTGGTCGGTTTGTTGCCAAGAAAACTCTAGAAATCTTGACAACGACAATAAATATTATTCCCATTGTCTCATATGTAGGTGACACCAAAAAGAAAACCCACTGACAGAGCGACCCCCCCCTCTCCGGTGACCGCGTGGAGCATTTAACAGCCCTCTATCTACCCGACTGCGTCGCTCCGTGAGGCCTCCTGTCCTACCTGGTTGCGACAGATTGATTTGCTGTTTGAGGGCTGGGAGGTGATGCATGGCTGCCCTCTGCGGATGAAAGAGGCATCTGCTGTCAAAGCTTTTCCAGTCAAGCATCTGTCATTCAGCTCGAGATTAGCTCGAAAAGTGATGGAGCCCAGAAAGCTCCCACAGCGCTGACAACGCCCCGCACGAGAGTCATCTGGTCTTCTTCTTCTTATATTTTCCTGTATGATTTGTCTTCATTCCTATGAGCTATTTTTGTTTGTTTTTTAGCTCTGTTTAATAAAAGCGGCAGTACAGTTAAGATTTTAAGATGAGTAAATTGAGTTGGCATTCAGTGGCTCAATATCGGCTGGATGAGGAGAGCTGAGTGCTGCTAGAATGAGTCCTAAAACCAAGAAAAATGAGTCAGCAATTCTGCCTGAAAAATGCAAGTTAAATACCTGAAATCTGTGGTTAAGACAAGCTGCAGTGGTTTTAATGGTTTTTTCTATGCTATAAAATCAGTAGACACCCCTCTTGTACATTTAGAAGGTTTAATGAGTCTTAATAATGGCGGTTGCTAACAATTGGCTAAATGGGACTACGAAAGTTTTTTTTTAAGGCTTTTATTTAACTTTTAATGTGTGCCGATTACTTTTGTTTGGTGTTCCTCTGTGAAGATTATCTTGCCGAGCAAAACCGTGTAAGTGTCCTCGCTATTCCAAGATCCAAGAGGAAGACATCCCATCGGCCTTTTTTGGTCGAGGGACCTCGGTGCAATGCTAACTTCCTGAGTTTGGCCTCCAGTAATACATCAGAGTCAGAATCAGCTTTATACATCCAATAATACAACATCCCTGCAGCTCTATTGAGAATGTTTCCATCCTCTGACACGGGGAGGAGGCTTGTTGAGAACCTTGATTGACATAAAGTACTCTGCAAACCAAACAATTTCAGCCCATTTTTTTTCCCCTTGCGGTCTTTTCACTGCAGCTTTTCCGGGACACGGGATTCCCCACAAAAAAAAGAATGAAGTCGGCAATCAGAGGTAATGTATTTCTAGCGTCCGTCCCGTGCTCTGCCAATCAAAAGGAGTGCACTGGGGGTCAATCCCGGCTCAGCAGCTGTCCGATTCAAAACCAGATAACAAAACATGAAATCCTAAACAGGATAAAATGATCTAAAAAGTTCAGGCAAATTTAAGAAATCATCTCGATAATTTCAAGCTTTTACTGGTATTAGATTTGGATTAGTGTGCACTCGATCGTCCCATTGCTACAGCCTCCTCTAGAGTCAAGACCACCAAAACCCAGACCAAGACCAGAGTGTATCGAGACCCAGACAAGACCGAGAGTTTAATAGGTTGAAGAAAAAGACCAGTGAGAGTCCCACACTGCATGACCCACTTTAGATTCAATGTTGAACATGCAAACCGGTGGCACCCCACTATTGTTAGAATTACACTATTTGTAGAATTAGATTCCAGTGGCGGCTGCACATTTCCAATTAACACCAGAGCGTGGTCAAGTCCAAATGTCCAACATTAGATGGAGGTAATTAGAGAGATGCTATAATTTCCAATAGAAAAATGTGTTTTTCATATATATAACGAAATATTCTGGCAAAAGGGAACAAAAATGATAATTTTCACTGCACAAAAACCTCCCCAATCACCCGGCACACCTGGCTTTGAATGGAGTGAGAGTGACACTCCCCCCCCCCCCCCCCCAACAAAATTCAAACCAGATGATACGCCGTGTAATGAGCAGAAGTGGAGTTGGATATTATTTCCAAATAAGGGGGCCTTATTTAAACTCTGGAATACAGATCACGGTTGGGCTCCATCAACACAAACACCTGTGTTCATTGTCTCCACCGGTCTCACATTGTTGGGTGTAATGGATCCCAGCCTCTGAGGGCTCATGTTGGACTATGATCTATGACAGAAGGCTACTACCCCCCCTCCGGGTGCGCCCCTGTACAGCTTGTGTTGCATTACAGTCGGGGCTCCAGATGGTCGGTTCTTACCTGCGCTGTGCTGCCTCTCTGCCATAGGTTCCCTCACGGGCTTCGGCCCGTTGTTCACGGCCTCCACGCCGACAGAAGCAGACGACCTGGAGGATACACAAGACCACAGCGGCGCCTTTTGGCTCAGACTTGCTCCGTCACACTAAAAACAAGAATATCTTCCTGTCCAGTGATGATTAATAGAGTAACAGTCGGCTCCAGTGCAGGACCGCCCCACCACCGCCCCTCGGATATCCGTCCCTGTAACACCAGTGTCACTGTATCTAGTCTCACTGGACGCTTTGCTGGGACGGCGATGAATCGTAACGACCTTTTGGCTTCTCGCCGCTCTGACATTTTACAGCTAATTTACACATTTGACATTTGAGCTGTTTATCTTGCGTCCCTATTCAGAGTGATGAATGAGTGACCACGGTCTTGGCCTTATTGGTCCGGCCTCTTTTGCGATGCCTCCAGCCTGGTGAGCCGGCCTCCTGCCATGGCTTGCTGATGACCCCCCTCCAGTCCTCCTTCTGTTTTATGGGTTGTGGAGATCTGGATCGTGGTCCATGCCTACTACTTATTATTCATACATTTCTGTCATATTCATTGAATGTGTTGTAAATCTATGCTGTTCATCTATACACATGACATCTATTGCTTCTGTCCATCCGGGGTGAGGGATCCTCCTCTGTTGCTCTCCTGAAGGTTTCTTCCCTTTTTTTCCCTGTGAAAGGTTATTTTTGGGGAGTTTTTCCTGATCCGATGTGAGGTCCTGGGACAGGGATGTCGTATGTGTAGAGATTGTAAAGCCCTCTTAGGCAAATTTGTGATTTTGGGCTATACAAAATAAACTGAATTGACCCATGTGTCGTGTGAGTTCAGAGTAATGTGAATTTGACCGATGGTTGCCCTCCGAGGAGATTTGCTACTCATAATATTTCCTCTGGCTCGGGGGAAGCGAGCGGCGCTGTTGGTGTGTACGTGTGTGTGTGCGTGTTTTTATTTAATTAATTTTTTTGATAAGATTTAATTTGATAAATTCACACAGTGCAGAGCATAAGAGCGCCGCGGGTGGACCTCAGTATCAATATCTGCAAATCCTGTCTGGCAGAATAAGCCGATGAGATGCGCTGACACGGCGGCCCGATCCCGAAAAAAAAAAATCCTTGACAGAATTCAAATGGGGACGCGATCATCCAGTCGACCTGCAGGGAGTCCAGTGTCCCTGCATCTGGACATTCATCACAGCCTTCACGCCTCTACGTGGTATCAGAGGACCCTAAACCTCGTATCTCACGTGAGGCTTGAAATACAAACAGATTCTGGGCGCGATATGAGTCATTGTGGAGAAAAGACACACCTTTTAACCACGTTACGTCACGATATGAAGTAGCATAATATTAGAAATGCTCAAGGGTAAGTACAAGTATGTCTAAATGGATATTGAGTGCAGTACTTCAGGGGATGTGCGCCCCCCTGCTGTGGCATAACAAAGCAGACACTTACATTTTTCAAGTAAAAAAAAATAATGACAACCTGTCGCACGTAGATATTGGATTGATGCCACTGAGATTGGTGATTGACTCTGATGCCTGGCACCAGACTCCCCAATATTTATTAGGATTTAATTGTTTTTGTGACTAGCATTGGTTGACATTCGGCAAGTGGCCTGTATAAACTGAAAAAGATATTCATTAATATCTTAATTGTTATAGTAGGTTCAACATGAAGGATGTCTGATTTATGTCTGTGTTTTATTGTATTTTTTCTCCTGTTTGTATAGTTGGTCGTTATGCTGTTATGTCATATTCTAATTACTTTAATTACATTTTATAATTTTTTTTCTCGTCTAATTTGAGGAACATTCAAATTAAATGATCGAAAGAAAGAAAAACACAATTAATTACCCTGTTTTTATTTTTTTCTTCCGCCTGCTCCATAAACACCTCTCCATTGTCGCTGCTCACCGGCGTTTAGCCGTCACCTGTGAGCATGAACGAGTCTGTAATCCTCACAAATCCCCGGCAAAGGACTCAGAGTGCAGAGACAGAGTCTCGCATCCTGCAGTAATGAAGTGTACGCTGTGTTAATACATCCTTTGTGCGAGGGAGCTACCCCCACACACACACACACACACACACACACACACACGAAATGAAGCTAATCCGTCCCGACAGAAAAATCACCGTCGCACCAAAATGTTTAATAACCTACTTTCCGTGATTACACCGCGGCGCACCTGCAAAGCTCATTAGCTTCAGGTTATCGAGATCAAAAAGATTCACAAGCTTTTTATAAGTCAATTAAATGCGATGAAAGATAATGAGTTTGATGGAAAGCGTTAATGGGCTTTTCGGTTATACGTCTCGTTGAATGAGGGAACATATTTTCGAAAGGCTCGGGCTCCAAATACATGATAAAGGTGCATCTTTTTCAATTATGGATTAATGTTTTTCCTTCTTTTTATTGTGTGTGAAAAGATTTTGTTTGGTTTAACCGGATGATCACCCAGATTAAAAATTGCCCGGCAACAAAGAGCTGTAAAATCCAGAATATTTCTCCCTGTATGTTTCTGATATGATTGATTGATATCTTTATTTTTTTCCGCGTCACGCACGTAACGTGTACAACTCTTTTTTTTTTTAAATCAACATGAATGAAAGTTTACTAAAGAGAATTACTTTTTACTTAAAAATATAATAGATATTTTGTTCTCAAAAATCAATGAATAATCTTTAATAGTTTAAATAAAAATCTGTGAAAACGCCTTGATTTCATTGTCTTGACGTTGTGTCGAGTCTTCGCGTCTCATTTCCCTCTCCCCGCATTTGGTCCTTGAACGCACCGCATAACAATGAAAAATTCAGCAGCAGGGAAGAAGCTCTTGTTTTTCCAGACTACTTGAATTACCACCTGCTCCAATACACACCCCACACTACAACCTCACATTTACACCCAGTCTGGATATTTACTCTCATTCTCCTTTTGCATAATATTTAAACTAAAACCCAATGGAAGCATTGTTCTCGAAGCCGCCTCTTAAAAGCAAAGACGTGCTTCATTATTAAAAGGCCGGCATGGCTGCAGGGTCCGGCATGAATACAGCTAAGTAGGACGGTGACGCCTAACCGTTGGGTACCGGTACATAAAATGGAAATGTCTCTCACTATCCTCTTTATCAGCTCTGTGCTGGAAAGAATGACGTTATTTACGTGGTTCTCGAGTACAGTGAAGCACATTTTTTCCAGTGCGGTTATCTCAAAATTATATTGACCTAATTTTCTAGGAAACAATCTGGAAGCCAGAAGAGCTCTCACAACACAGACGAGGTGTTTTTTTTCCAACAATGACTTTTCTAAGTCGGATGCTTTTCTCGACACGCTGTCATTGTACGGAGACGTCGCCGTTTTGGGTTTTCGTGCCGCTCGCCCCCGACATGTCAGCCCGAGGAGACAATCAGGAGCTGACGTTTTGGGGTCGGCGTGCAAAAAAAAAAAAACGTCCCCGAGAAAAAAAAAAAAAGAACCCTGGAAAGTCGAGTTTTCACTGAACAAAATGTGCTCGCTGCGCTGCGTGCACCCTGTTAAAATATTAATCTCAAATAAAAGCCCGTCCCTGATGATCCGCTACCAAGCAGCCACATTACACACACTCTTTCAGCGTGAACAGCAGAAACACATTCTCACTCTTCAAATACTGCGGCGTTGCTCTGCATTGCTCCACGTGTGCTCATTACATCCCTTCACAGGAAGTAAAGATTTTGGGCAACAAAACCAACGCACTTGGGTTAAGAAATAGATCTGGGTTGACATTAAACTTGCACAACGAGGTTCACTCTTCAGACACAAACAGGCGGTCTACTGGGTGAAAGTCGCTGCCCTAAGCACCCGGACCGACTACCACCCTCCGAATACCGTGACCCACGAAACTTCCCTCCAACCTTAAAAACCTAAAATCGTGTTTGCAACTGTCTTGCATGGATCTCCAAATAAAAATCAAGTCCGACAATGTTGGCATTGAGCCCAGAAAAAAAAGACGTAATCCAGGGTTTTCGCTTCATGGGGAGAGACAACCCCTACATTAAGACTCGTACTTTAAAGTTTCTTGTTTGTTTTCTTAAAATCCCACTTCAATAACTCAACCTTTTGGTTCCAGAAGCTTAATCCATATCCGCCAGCCCTTGTTTAAAACCCCTAACAGCCTGCCCTTTATTCATCATGACTTCATGTGCTCTTTATATATCAGCGACTGGATAAAATACTCACGGTGAACAGGGACGGAGGGGATGGAAGGATTATGATGTGGAAGAGCCACCTGAGGTCAGGACTCCATCTTCAAACCTCTGCAGGGCCCGGGGCTCCGAACACATCGCCATCGTCACAACCTCCTGTGGGAAGACAGACAGAGCACACTTTAAAACGATCAATCACTGTCAGCGCACTCGTCTGGATGACACCGAGAGACATATTGAAGAAGCCGCGGCGGCGTCACTTTTCAGAGCATTCCACAAACTTCTGTCTTGACTGACGACGCCGTGCAATCCATCGCTCGCCGTTCGGCGTCAACTTCTCCACCCCTGAGCCGTCGTTTCCAACAGCTGTTCTTTGACAACCGTTTCTTTTAACTGAAGGGTCTCGGTCGCGACTTGACATTTCTATTAAAAAGAATTGATCCAATGCAGCGTAAAAGTCAGAAACAAATTTCTCTTTAAAATATGATTGGCTGACACAATGTTTTTTTCCCCGATTGTTGGACTGCTCCCGTTTCTAGACCCACTGAGTAGTTTGTTTTTAGCAATGTCGCCATGTTTCTAGATCTCTGCACAGTCCTGGCCATCGGTTCTGATGGTGGGTGTAGAGTCATCAGAACCGATGGCCAGGACTTTGAAAATAAAGTTGTTGTATTCCATTAATCTTTGCATCCATTAAGATTAAGATTTGAGACCGAAACCAAGTGAAGTGTTCACACTGTTGACGCTTTGTTCCGGTGGACCTACCATTGGATCTGCTCGTAGTGTGGACCTGGAAGTGCGACTGTTTGGTCCACTGCTGTTGCCAAGAAGGATCTTTGCAGCTGAACCCGGGATGAGAAGTTCAGAATGCTCACTCTGGAGATTGCGCAATAAAGACCCATTGCTTTTTAATGCTTTTATCACGTCTCCAGGGAGCAGCATGAGAGAGAGTTCCTCCCTGGAGTTGAATATGGACACTGACGACACGGCTTGGGGTAACGTCCTTGCAACCCCAAGTCAGATCTCAGCTCATTGTTGACTTAAAAAAGGTGAGGGTCTTCCTCGAGAGGTTGAGGCCCGTTTGCCACAGGAGGCGGGGCTATCCCCTCCCTCAAGAGGACCGGGGGAGGGGGTAAGCCGGGGGTGCAAACCGCACACTTACAAGCGGCTCCACCAGCAAAACCAAAACTCTCAGCAGGAGTGGCCAGAGATTAGCGGCCAGGAAGCTATCAGTCACAGAGAAGTGAGCCCCGCTCATTAGGTCCCCGCAAGCTGCTTAGTTCCCACTGGTTTAATGTCTACTGCGGCCGTTGCTCAATATGGATTATGGCTTCTGATCACATTATTCTCTCAGTTCCAGAGAGGAGTCAACTCTCTAATTACTGTTTCCGAGCACAGAGGCCAAGTTAATTCGTACCGCGGATTCAAACTGACTCAATGCTATTAATCCGTCGCCGAGACATTTAGGCAGCTTTCATTTCAGACCCGTTTAATGCTGACGATCAGAATTATTATTATTATGCAGAGCTGTTAAACCGACTTCAGCCGCGGCCTCTCCTCTGTCGCGGGACTGCAGATTGTCTGCTCTAGTTTTCTGTCTGCCTCTGTCTCTCCACTTCAGCTCTTCATAATGCACTCCCGATGCGCTCGCTCCTCATTCATTTTATATATATTCCTCCCTCTCATCTTGTTTTCTTCTGTCCTCTGACACCCAACAAAACACATAAGTGCAACTTCTTTATTGTCATGTGCACAACAATTACAGAGAAGCAGTTGTTGGCAATGAAAAGTCTTAAAATCTGCATTCTTTACTGACGAGCACAGAGCGACTCCTCTGGTTGTATAGAAGTCTATGCTTTATGTGTTAAAGCTGCATTCTCTCTCCTGACCACCAGGGGGCGACTCCTCTGGTTGTATAGAAGTCTATGCTTCATGTGTTAAAGCTGCATTCTCTACTGACCTTCAGAGAGTGAGTCTGGTTGTATAGAAGTCCATGCTTTATGTGTTAAAGCTGCATATTCTCTACTGACCACCAGGGGGCGACTCCTCTGGTTGTATAGAAGTCTATGCTTCATGTGTTAAAGCTGCATTCTCTCCTGACCACCAGGGGGCGACTCCTCTGGTTGTATAGAAGTCTATATAAATGACTCTACTTCTCTGGTCACTTCGGTTCATCGCAACGTGGTGACGACCGTTATCCGAGTTGTAGAGGGAGAAATTTATGAACTATGGCTTCAAAGCGGGGGACGTCAAGATGGACGTCCACTTCTTAAATACCGACTGTTTAAGTGACTCAGGTGTAAGTCGTGAGCAGTTATTGAGCCAAGTTAACGTCACCTTTCACTCAACTGAATTCATTGCTTTTGTTGCCAAAAAACTCAAACTTCTTGTGAGGAAAGTAAATTAATACAAACTCGCATCAGGCATCTCGTGTTCTGTTGTTTCTGCACAGTCGACATCAAAATCTTACCAAAAATATGACACGGAGCCCCCCCCCCCCGCCCCCGTGTGACAGCGGGAGGGTCATGTTACGTAAGATCCGCCCGGGTTGAAACGAGAAAATCTTGCCGGCGCAGGCACTTGTGTACAAACAAAGTACAGCTCGGTAAAGATATCTCGGTTCCACGAATAACTTTGCGTGCTTTGCTTTTTTTCTCGTTATTTCTTTACTAAAACGTGGTGTTTCACACCCCCACCCCCCCCCTCCGTGACCCAGTTGAGAGGCGCAGTCGGTGAGTCTCAGCCGGCTGCTTCCAGCTGACGGTGCACTCGCACCACCTCCAACTATTGGTAACGCTTACCACTTCAAAATAAGGAAGGCACCCGGAGGTGGGGGGGGGGGGTGTGATGTATTCTGTAATTACACGCAAACATAAAACCGTGAGACGGAATGATAGTGCAAGTTCAAATGTGTATTGCGGTGAGGAGAAAAACAAAAGCTGATCTTGGGAGTCTGAGCTTTTTCCTTCACACCGAGCAGTTGTTCCAAAAATATTTGTTGATTTTACTTTGTAGCGAGGTGATGGTGCTGAGTTTGAAGAACCATAAATAATATCTTTCTCTTCCCTCCAACCCTGTAGAAAACAAGCATTTTAAAACTCGTCGAAAAAACAACGAAACATGATATTGTAAAAGTTGTGGTTTTTGGTTCATTTGAAACCCTAAAGTTAATTGCCTGTGATGGGACACAAACCCTGGTCTCCAGATGTGTGACATTTATGAGACATTGTGCAACGTCTTTTGGGCCAAGTCAAGTGATTTTACGAGATCCCAGTGTGCATCCCAGTACGAGGCCTGGAGGACCTCCCATCAAACGGACCTGCAGCTCGGTTCACAACTCGATCAGCGTTTGACCTTCTCCACCAGGAAGGCAATGAAACCTTTACTGCAGTCACACAGAACACCGTTTGGGATCATGACCTCATGCCCATAATTAACTCATGGCTATTTTTAGACGTTTAGAAGTTATGGGGTCGGCTTTTTTTCTCACAGCCCCCCCCCCCCCCCTTAAAAATACCCGCCATCAGCTGACGTTAATTAGCCGACAAGATGCGCTCATTAGTTTGTTTGAAGCTCGCACTCACAACACGGCAACTTTGATGTAATCCGAGGCCTCTGAAGACGAGAAGCGAGAGAATGTCTTTGATTGAAGCGCGGCAAACAAAAAAACAGCGACAACGAGATAACGTGAAGATAATTAATACGTTAAGATGGCAGCCGGAGAATTGAAACTCCCGCAGGGGTGGGGTGGGGGGGGGGGGGGGACTCGTATCGATCTCCATCATCCGCGGCCGCCCCGGCTGAGCTGGTGTCAGCCGCTCGACTAATTGGGAGAAGAAGAAGAAAAAACACACACACACACACACACAAGCCGAAAGAGGCTCTGCAGACCTCATTGTGCCTTTGATCCATAAAACATGATGAGTTCAACTCCTGTCTCTCCTTTCATTAACTTAATCAACATGCCGGGAAATGAATAATACATTCGGCGGGGAAATTGCAAAGTGAAAACAACAACAGGAAATGACTTCCTCCCCTCCCCCCACGTGCCGTTGAGGAGAAACCTCTTTGACATTGAAGGGATTTTTATAAAGTATTCCCCCCCCCCTTCATTCCTGCACAGATACATGCTGTGGCATTAGCCTAAAGGTCAGAGCGCCGGGCTGATAACTGGAAGGTTGACTCTGTGTGTGTGTGTGTGTGTGAGAGAGAGCGAGTGACGCTTCCCCCTTTCCCATCCAACAACCATCAACACCTCCACCATTGCACTTAACCTGCAGCTGCTCCGGGGAGGCTGTGGCAGCACCGGGCAGATGTCACCGCGACTGTCGGCGTCAATTTGAAGCGCCGTGCGCCTGCAGAGCAGAGCGGGCACGCACAGGAAGTCATCACTACATGCATGCAGGTACAACAAAATCCCCCTGAATACCTGTTAAACCATTCTGTTGTTGTTGTTGTTGTTGTTGTTGTTGCTGCTGCAGTAGAATAGTACACAAGTATTACTGGGGGTGAATGTAGTAGGAGCAGTGGTTCTTTTGGGGTGTTATAGTGAAGAAACACCTGTAGTAGTAATAGTATTGTAGGAGTTGCAGTAGCAAATGAATATAAAATGTAGTAGGACTAGTATGACCGGTAGTATTAGAAGTCTTAGTAATCAAGAGTAGCAGCAGGAGGAAGTGGAAGTGGAAGCAGAGGTTTGCAGCCGTGCGTCCTCCAGACGTCATCAATCCAACCAGACAGCAAAGCAGCTGGTATCACCGACCAGTGTCCAACCCTGGTTAGCAATGGTGCATCTGAATATATATTAAAGGTAGGGCCGAGAAGCCGAGGCACCTGGGATGTAATCCTAAACCAGCAGGGGGAGTGTGGCTCCTGAGTCAGGGGGCTTAGCGTCTCCAGAGCCTCTGAGCACACACTAGAGTAAGTCCTTAAACCCGCACGGTTGTACGGCGTCAGCGCGTCGACCGCTACGCTTGATAACTTGCTGAGCACTGGATCTCTGTCGTCCTTCACTGGAGGAAAACTGACTGCCACCAAATGGCTGCAGACTGCCATCGGTGCAATCATCTGTCTATTATTACCCCCCTCATGTTCCCACCTGATATTTAGCAACAAGGCTGTGAAGGCTGGAGGAGCCACGACACTGATACAAGTTATTGTTAGAGACTTTTGTTTCCATTCCAGTTCACAGATGTAGAGCAACAAAGCACATTTTTTGGAATGGGTCTCATCTCCCCGAGATAAAAATGGAAAAACATTAATAGTCCAAACTGCTCTAAATACCAGCGGAGTGGAAAGACACTCTCGGCATTGTGACCGAGCGTTGCGTGTGCACGTTCCGTGAGCTGAGCGGTGTAATAATAGCACGGACGAGATACCACATCTGTAATATTCTGCAGGGAGGACGCTCTTTTCTGGGCCAACCCACAAGTTAGTGTCGCACTGGTTCCTACAAAAAGCCAATGTGGATTTTTTAAAAATAGATAATAAGCTTTTGTGGCAAAAAAAAACGTATGTAATTACAAGTTTTCCTAACGTCGTCTCATTTAGCCGCTTAATCGGCACAGTACGGGTGCGACGGATCACGAACGGTTCGGAACGTATCAAGAGTTTGGAGTCACGGATCAGATCAGCTGATATCCATGTTTTTTATTGCTGCCAATACCGATTGGGGATCGATGATATCTGCCGATACAGATCGTTCTTTTGTTAAGAGCTAGTGTTTGGAGGTATAGTTAGGAGCTAGTGTTAGGAGCTAGTGTTCGGAGGTATAGTTAGGAGTTATAGTTAGGAGCTAGTGTTTGGAGGTATAGTTAGGAGTTATAGTTAGGAGCTAGTGTTTGGAGATATGTTAGGAGCTAGTCTTAGGAGGTATAGTTAGGAGCTAGTGTTAGGAGGTATAGTTAGGAGCTAGTGTTTGGAGGTATAGTTAGGAGTTATAGTTAGGAGCTAGTGTTTGGAGATATGTTAGGAGCTAGTCTTAGGAGGTATAGTTAGGAGCTAGTGTTAGGAGGTATAGTTAGGAGCTAGTGTTTGGAGATATGTTAGGAGCTAGTCTTAGGAGGTATAGTTAGGAGCTAGTGTTAGGAGGTATAGTTAGGAGCTAGTGTTAGGAGGTATAGTTAGGAGCTAGTGTTAGGAGGTATAGTTAGGAGCTAGTGTTTGGAGGTATAGTTAGGAGCTAGTGTTCGGAGGTATAGTTAGGAGTTATAGTTAGGAGCTAGTGTTTGGAGATATGTTAGGAGCTAGTCTTAGGAGGTATAGTTAGGAGCTAGTGTTAGGAGGTATAGTTAGGAGCTAGTGTTTGGAGGTATAGTTAGGAGCTAGTGTTAGGAGGTATAGTTAGAAACTAGTGTTAGGAGCTAGTGTTTGGAGGTATAGTTGGGAGCTAGTGTTAGGAGGTATAGTTAGGAACTAGTGTTAGGAGGTATAGTTGGGAGCTAGTGTTAGGAGGTATAGTTAGGAGCTAGTGTTAGGAGCTAGTGTTAGGAGGTATAGTTAGGAGCTAGTGTTAGGAGGTATAGTTAGGAGCTAGTGTTAGGAGGTATAGTTGGGAGCTAGTGTTAGGAGGTATAGTTAGGAGCTAGTGTTAGGAGGTATAGTTGGGAGCTAGTGTTAGGAGGTATAGTTGGGAGCTAGTGTTAGGAGGTATAGTTAGGAGCTAGTGTTTGGAGGTATAGTTAGCAGCTAGTGTTAGGAGGTATAGTTAGGAGCTAGTGTTAGGAGGTATAGTTAGGAACTAGTGTTCGGCGTGATGTTTTGTTTCAAAATACACAGGTGGAATTTTCTAATGATGATTTTATATCTTAGAACACAACATCTTCTTTTTATATGATATATCTATATATATATCATATAAAAAAATATATCACACATTGTATTAAGAGCAGTTCAGTGCAGCAAAGAAACGCTGACAGCATTTATTTTAAGACAATTTAATTTAACTGAATGTAAATAATTAGACTTTATATTGGAATCACGACGGTGAAAGAAAAGCTAAGTGCCTTAAGATTTTTGAAATAATGATTTTTCAATGCAAAACTGAGAGCCTTAAACTTTGTGACCATTTCTGTCATCAATGGGCTCCCATATATTTCTGCCTTGTCATCTGTTACATAAACACCTGAATTATAACGACGCATGCAGCGTGACACCAGCTCTCACTCCGCCAAGTGGGAATGAAGATGAAGCCGAAATATGCAGTTCTTCTTTCAAATTCTTGGACGAGTACGGCACAAGCAATCCTCTCGGAGCAAAATGCAAAGTCAAATGTATTTATGAAGCAGTTTTGACAAAACAAATCCGTCTTAAGGGTCTTTACCGAGTAACGAACAAACAACCTGCAAGATAACAAAGCTTCAACCCATTTTCACTCTCACCCACGTGGGCACGTCCGAGACGACTTCCACTCCCCCCCCCCTCCACACCCTCGAGGAGCAATTAAGACTTCTCTGATGCAAAATGTGTCACAGTAGGTGGGAGACACTTCAGCGCTTCCCTTAATGCATTAATATTATACAACGACCTGGAAAAAAAAGTAGTAATTTATTCATGTGTATTCTTATTTTTTGCGTCTTGAGTGTCTCTCCCGACGACGTGGAGAGACACTCAGTCACAGGGTCGCTTTTCCAGTGAATGCGGAACAGAAAGACTGTGAGAATAAATAAATTAAAATGTGGTGCTTTGTTATCTTGAATAAATATTATCTGCCACACTAAAAGCAATAAAACAACCCACGTTATGGTTTTGAAGCCTGGTTTTTGGCCATCGGCCTCTAATTATCTGTGAAAAGGTTTAACTTCTAAGAGTGAAAAAGCGAACAACTCCCAGACCGGACAACGTGGTAGTGACCTGACAATCACCTTGTAGCCCCGCCCTAAAGCATACCCTGCTTTATGGTCTATTTGAGTCTAAATTGGACCATAATTTACTAAATAAACATTGTGCTGTATTGAAGAAGACTTGAAACTAGAGACCATAAACTCTTGTTTACAATGTTTACTGAGGGAATAAATCAAGAGAAGTAGAGTCATTTATATAGACTTCTATACAACCAGAGGATTCGCCCCCTGGTGGTCAGGAGAGAGAAAGCAGCTTTAACACATGAAGCATAGACTTCTATACAACCAGAGGAGTCGCCCCCTGGTGGTCAGTAGAGAAAATGCAGCTTTAACACATGAAGCATAGACTTCTATACAACCAGAGGAGTCGCCCCCTGGTGGTCAGGAGAGAGAATGCAGCTTTAACACATGAAGCATAGACTTCTATACAACCAGAGGAGTCGGGCTTAGTTAACTGGACCAATAGTATAGGGCTTACTGTTACAGCAACACTGCTCAAACATGGGCGTAAACTGTCTGATGAAACAGTTCAACTCGAGTAAACAATGAAACATGCTTCGACCTTTTCAACGGCCTCAACCAGAAGCATCTATCCCAGAGTGTAATGTTCCTTCACGTTGCTCTGGAGCCCTGTATAATCAACCAGAAGCTGCAGAGCTCCATATGCAGTGGCAGATGGTTGCACCCTTTCAGCAGCAGACTCTCTGCAGGTCCCGGGCCAGCTAGCTGCTGCTGGTGGGCGGGTGCTAGTCCATTGGGCCAACCGGTGACAGAGGGAATCAGTTCTGTCATCACGGGGATCAGAGCTTCGATAAATTTGACCAGTTATTTAAGCAACACGCAAAGAATGCCACCGTGGCGGAGAACTGAGAGAACCCAACGCAATAAGTAACGCGACTGCGGGACACGTGCACTGAGCTATAAGAAGACAGCAAGCTGCTGTTCAGCCGTGTGACGGGTTGTTAACCGAGCAAATGATCCAAAAAAACAAACATCTGGTTGCCAGAATAAAGTGGTTTCTTTTTTTACCAACAATCACTCAAACAGAAAAGCCCCCTGGAGACGTGATACAAATATAATGTGAATGAAACCCAAATAGTGTAAAAGCAAACACGCCATAATGTCTACAGTCGCTTTGCAAACACGCTTTGCAAAACAAAAACATTTGTTTTCTTTTTTTTTCACAATTTCATTCGCAAAAATCAAGCAAGTTTGGTGTTTTATTGGATTTTAACACTTTAAAAAACATACGGCGGCTAAAGTCAGTGACATCATGACAAAACCCACGTTCTTAAATCTTTGCACTGGTTGGCAGTAAGGCACATAATTAATGTCAGGTCTTATTAGTTATACATAAATGGATTTGGCTCTGAACCTATGAGCTGGTGTCTCATGGTCACTATGCAGCGCTCATAACTATTAAACGTTCATAAATCTGGTGAACTGATTGTGGACGACGTCTCCCGATCCATGTAGTGTTAAATGGTGCAGTTTTTCTTTATTCCCACCACGTCACAAACGGAGAGAGAGAGTTCCCCCGATCGCACGTCACGACGAGAGAAAAAACTAAAATCAACGAATTCAATTTATCGCAATCGACGCAAATAAATTCAATCTCTCCGGTAACGGCCGAATAAATCCGAACGCGGCAGCGAGTTAATCGAAGAAATTGAGGGAACAAATCATTTCTCGTGCGAACTAAATTAGGACATTTTGTCCTCAGTGCGGTGTGTTTTTTTTTTTTTTAAGGCTCAGGCGGTGTAACAGCATTACAGTTCAGTAAGGTATTTATGAATAAATAAACACAGATATCGATGTGTTGCGTTGTAGTGCAACGGCACAGATGAGCTCAGAAAGATGGCGACAACGTATTGTTCAAACAAAAGCAGTTAATCGCCGAATGAACCGCCTCCGTGTTGGTACCGCTGGCACACGCTCTCTGAGAAAGTTATTACAGAAGTTTATAGGTACAGTTTAGGCTATTTGTCGGTTAATAAATACGACAACTCCCCCAGCTTGCTTTGCCACCTGCTGATTAAAGGGAACCCCTGGGGGGGGCCCAGAAGTCGGCCCATCTCACAGCACACAGCTCCATTGTGTGCCGCATGAGGTGCTTTGCATTGATAGCAGCAGCAAATGGAGAGGTGAGGATTTAAAGAGCGATACGGCTCATTTGATTAAAAAAAAAAAAGCTTTGCACAAACTTATCGGCAGGTCTTTAATTTCCCCAGGCGCAAAATGTCCCGTCTGCACTACACCCACATCAGTAATTCACCCCCTGGTGTGGCCCCGCCTTCTTTCATTCACACAGCGAGGTGGATGAGAAGATGGAGGTAAAGGTTGCACCACCACCACCTCTACAAGCTTTATATGACATGGGGGCATCTCCAATCCACCCATTGTTATCCAATGCAGATGGAGCCGTCGTTAAATACATTCTCCATGTCCGTGGAGACGGGTGATCGAACCACGGGGGACTTTGACAACCTCGGGAAGGAGAATCGAGCGGACGCACGAAGGCCGAGGAGCCTCGTTTGCTTTTGTGGAAAAACGCGAGAGCTTTGGGGAAAGAACCGGCCAAAGTCTGGGCGAAAAGACTATCAACGCCTTTCGCCCAGACTCCCCGTCCCTCTCGACTCCCGCTAATGGGATTCTCCGAGCCTCGGGACGGGCGTGGAGCTGTAATTAGTGGCGGCGCAGGAAGGGAAGCGTTTGGCCGGCGCTGCTCACCTTGATCCACACACACCGCCTCCAGTTCTCACCGGATCCTCCGAGGGGGTCGACGTACATTTTGACGAGTAAAAACCGGACAACGAGTACAATGTTAGAAATGATGGACTACAAGAAAAGGATGAAATAAAGTGGTTTATTCCTCGGATCAGAACTGAAGAAAAACCTTAATTTACAAAAGGTGGCATTTCTGTTTCACTGTTTGGTATTAGCGCGCGACTTTATTTCCAATTTCCAGTTAATTTGATTCAAGTTTTTTTATATAATACCGTGTGAAATACTTTTGTTGGGAAGCTCCATTAAAGAAAAACAGGAAACAGCACATTTAAAAAGACATACAACATAATATAACGAAATATTTAACAACAATAAAAACACATTTAGAAAAAACAATAAGTAGTACACATTAAGGGATAAGCTGAAGAACGGCCTTAGTGGGTAATATTATATGTATATTTTTTGATGCATTAATGTTTAATGGCACTTCAATGTTGTAGCCGGTTGAGGCGACAACAAATACACACTTTACATTATTCCAATTAGTTAAATCTATAATACAATGTTCCGTGTTTATTGTGTAAGTCGGCATTTCAATTGTCAAACTAGTCTCCCTCTCCCTTCCTATTAGGCAGATGGGTCCAGTAGATTAGCTTTAGACAAGCAGGCCGACACACACACGCACACACAAACATAATCTCCCAAAAGGCTTACGCCGTTTTTTGCAGAGATAATAAATGTATTGGAGTAAGAATTACAACACATCCCTTTGAAACTGTGGAGCTTGTTGAATTTTGCGTTATCTTAATATTTTAATAAACCCTTGTTGACGCACACACACACACACACACACGTGGCAGCACATGCTCACGACTATAGCCCCACTCCTTAACTCCCAGTTCATCCAGTCGCAGGTCAACCAGTGAGTGAAATTGTCCTCCTTATCCGCCCTAAACCGTCGATTTCACGACACTTAGAAGGCACTCTAAGCTGCAAAAAAATAAATGAATTGGGAGTGCTGACCCGGCTTGTAGAAATGGGGAGTGTGTTTGACCTCTCCAAAAAGGTTTTGACCACAATCTTACCTCCCGAGCACTTTTTCCCACCGTTCCTGACTCGCAGCTGGTGCACGCGGCGTCCTCAAAGAAACACTTCGTGGTAATTGGCTCGAAAAGTGTTTGAACGCCGTGACGCCCGAAACACTCGGGCGAACCTTTTTATTACGAGATCCGCATCGGGTTCAAACGAGGGGCGAGGAGCGCGTTTGTTTGGTTTAACTTCCCTGCTGTTGACCATACAACCAAGAAAAAAGAAGCTGATTATGAGCACGAGTGGGAGTGTCTCCTGATGACAAACAATGCAGTGTTCATTATATAATAATTAATGGAAATAGAGTCAATAGATGGGAAATAGAAGCCCAGCAGCTCAATATTTTCCCTGAGGGCCCCCCGAGCCCATTAATCAGTGTTTAACTGTAACAATCAACTACCTGGTTCTCGGGTTCTCTGTAAATTGAGGC
The DNA here is from genome assembly GCF_009769545.1 of Cyclopterus lumpus. Taxonomy (NCBI): domain Eukaryota; kingdom Metazoa; phylum Chordata; class Actinopteri; order Perciformes; family Cyclopteridae; genus Cyclopterus; species Cyclopterus lumpus. Next base: position 3,540,924 of record NC_046989.1, read on the forward strand.
GAAGCATTTTATTGAGGAACACGCATCACGATGAGCACTGCTGCCCTTCGGTTAGTTTCAAGGGTCAGTGATTGCATCACAAAGGACAGATCTGAGGGTAGAGGTTGGAGGAGGGGGGGGGGCGTATATTAGCTGTGGCTGAGATGATGATGATGATGATGATGATGATGATAAGAAGAAGCCGAGCTCTGCTCCTGAGACACTTGTGATGCTGGAGGGTGATCCATAATGAGGAATCAGTGTTGGTTTCTAGATGCTTCTCCAGTCTCCTCAACACACCCTCCAAAACATGCACTTTTGATCATTTCCAATTAACAGAACGATAAAAAAAGAAGAATATATATATATAATATATAAAAACATTCAACCTTTACTGCCTATAAAGGGCCACTAATCCTCAGTATGTGCCCACTGACTGATTTCCAAACATCATGGTTTCATCTTGTCGTGGGTGTACTGTATATTGATGTGTTTGTGTGTGTGTGTGTGTGTGCAGGCGGTGTCAGAGCTGAGTGACACATCTCTACCGTGCACTGTAGGATTTTTTTTTTTTTGTTGGCTCTTTGTCGGTGACGCCTACGCCGATAAGCGGTCTGGGCTGCGGGCCTGAATCCTCATTAAACCAAAACGTACGTACGGATCTTTTCTGGAGCAGATTCTTGGCCGCGAGGAGCGACGGGAGCAGCGAGTCGTGCCGCCAGCACGGCCTTCCTCGAACTTCTTATCGACGTGGAATAAACTGGAGCCGAACTACATGAGCTTTGGGTAGCTTTAGGCACAGGCAGCAGTGTTTCTTTAGGCTTGGGGAACAGGAAGTTTGGGGTAAAGGAAGTGGAAAGATTGGGTTTAGGGGACATTGTCACGAGAAGGAAATGGTTGGCGTGGAATTACAAAAACAGTGGACTCGCTGTCAATGTTTTTTCTGTAGCTATGTGGTAACCATGGTGACCGTGTCAACGGAGTTTACCCGAACCTGAATGATCATGTCATTTAAAATGACAAACTGTGCATTTGTATCAAACAAGTCAAGTCAATTTGACTTACATAGCCCAATAATACAAATAACAAGGGGCTTTACAAACTGTGCAGCGTACGACACCCTCTGACCTTTGATTCATTAACGGAAAAACTCACTTAAAGACCCTCTAAGCTCCAAGCAGCTTCCTCGTAGCTGAATTTAATGCTATTTACAGTATCTGGTTGAAGCAAAAGGTTTATTTTGAGTGATATTTTAAATGTTTTTGATAAAAATATCCCAATTTCAAGGTTCTTTTTAGTTGCTTTCTCCGCACACGCTGTGTTCAAGGACCGTCGGGAAGATGGAAAATCTATTGACAAATGTCACAGCGTCTGGCTGGAATATACCGTGTGGTTTGGGTCATTATTTAAAGAAAAAACAAGCTTTTCAATCCTGCCGGCGGGTTTTGGGGTTCGAGGGAAAAATGACCCTCAGGAACATCAAGTCCCTTGACGGGCTGTCAAGGAATAGATGTTGTCTGTGTATTCTAGGCTGTAAACAATAAACAATATGTCATATATATATATATATATATATATCACTTAAAGAATACGTACAAACAACTCCTAATTTCAAAGAGAACATCCTAAACATGAAAAGACATATACTATATTTATATTTATATTCATATAAGTGGGTGCTACATTGTAACGGTGTGCACCTATTAGAGGGAACTACTGCAGAAACGTACCTTGTTTATGGGGGAAAAGGCCTCGTGAGACACGACTGAATTTCTTTGACACATGAGCTCTCTCCCTTGTTATCTTCTCCCGTGCAGCTTGGCTAAAACTTTGGAACTTTTCTTTCTTTTACATAAGGGTATCCTCATTTTAAAAATATTTTTTAGGGTCACGCTGTCCCCAGTAGGGAAAACAAATAGATATCATAAACTCATGTGACGTCTGAAAGAAAAAAAAAAGAAGACAAAATGAGGCCAGGAGGAACCAGACTTTTGTTTGCATCGGTCTCCAATGAAGAGCTAGAATTAGCTTCCTGTCAATTAGCCCGCCCACGGGCCTCAAGGAAACACAATATATATCCATTATGTGCGCTGGCGCGAGGCAGCGGACCCCCACAGGGGGGTTGTCTCCCTTTGCAATTCATTAAAGCGATACGCGATCCTTCCCTTCCCCTTCCCCTTCCCCTCGGGGCACAGCCAACACTATTACCCTGGACACTCACCGTATCTGCCTCCCACCGCCGATATCACAATCTGTGAAACTCAAGGAGAGCTAGCGGTCTCTCACGGAGCGCAAAGCCTTTCCTTCTTCGCCGATAAGCTCCCATTACGCCGATGTCATACTCGCACTTCTCATCCGGAAAGCCGTTTCCACGTACACCGCTTACACGTGGACGTATGCGGCCTCCGAGCACAGAACTACACGCACACACACACGTCCTTATTTGCCTTTTCTTTTTTTTTATGATTCAACCCTTGGGAGCGACCCATTTAACTTTAAACAAGCATCATAACGGTTACTCATTGTGTGCATGAATGCCAGGCTAAATGATCCAATCATAAAAAAAAGCACCGCTGAATCACCGTGTAGGTGAATTGCCACGCAGGTAAATATCTGGAGAAAAAAAAGTCTCGACATCCGAGCGCGGCTGAACGATGAGCTCAATGCGACGTTATTAATTCATTTCAGCCTTTGGTGTAATGTTCGGGCGCTTAGTGCTAATTGCCTGGCGACATTGTTACCGAGCCGGTGACGGAGTGGGAGGACGGCGCGGAGGTTTTAAAAAGAATCCACCACAATGACGGTGTCAAAGCCCCCCCCCCCCCCCCCCCCCGGAAGGCGGGGTTCATTTAAAAAATATGTAATTTATTTAAGAGTTTTTGCAGAAAAAACACAAGAAAAAAGAAAACAAAGCTAACGTAGTAGCTAACGTAGCTGTGTTGTCACATGAAGTGACAACACAGCAAAGTCATGTTGTCACTTCAAGTTAACATCGTTAAGCTAACGTATATTTCGTACGTTTGCACACGGCTAACGCGTTTGTCGGCGTTTCCCTTAATACAGTTGCGATGTAATATCGGGTTTTAATAATCCCGGAGTTGCCGATCGGCTGTTTAGATTAATATTCTGTATCTTAACCCCTCGTGCCACACACGAGGGACATTGTTGGATTTTTTTTTTTAAATTTGTCGATCATTTTTTGGTTTGCTGCATTTGGAATTTTTGGAAATTCAACCTTGGTTTCTATAATTACTTTATAATAAACCAATTAAAACCTGGGAAAATAATTTATTTTAATCTCATGGCCATTTTGGTATAAAACCATGCATAATCACAGCCTATATGCTTTTTTTGGGGGGGAGCTTTGATTTGCATTGCAAAACAATTGCCCCCCCCCTCCCCTACTTCCACCCTGTGCTGAATTTATTTTTATATATATGCTGGAGGCGAAGTGACTTGTACTGTAACTTGACAGAAACAAAATAAAACCATAAAATAAATATCGGTTCGCCAATAATCTTGCAACCAACTCTGGTTTGGTCGTAAAAAAATAAAGCCATAATTACTCAAATTAGTTCGGAAACCTTTTCCGTTTTTTTTGCCGACCGCTTCGGTGAAATAATAATAAGGATACTACTAATAATAATAATAGCTTACTAGCATGTTCCTGTTTACAAAATCGAGGGACCGGTCATGCATCCCACAGGGAGGATTGTTGGTGTATTTTAGGAGCACGGAGGAGCCAACGCATGCATCCTTGAAGGCCCCTCGGTAGAATCCTTGACATTGGAACGGTCCTTGACGACGGGTCCTTGACGACGGGACCTCGACGACGCAGCATCTTTGACATTCAGCCGTTGGACTTTGAGAAAACACTCATCGTCAGATGACAGACCTTTAATGCAAGACGCGGTGAACGCATGCAAATATCCAGAGAATTATTAATGAGTTCTCGTGTGGAAAAGAGGGCCTTTGTCATCAGAATCCTCTGTGGACATCATGGGAATAGCAGTTGCGGGGGGGGGGTTTTAAAGTCCACCGGCGGTGCTTTTTGATCAAAGAAACGAGCAGAAAGGTGCTGACCTGCACACCGTTCATACTTTCCAACATCCTCTTTTATGTGAAGGCCACGACCGGCGGCGCCCAGCAGGGTGCGGTACGCAGCGCCGGAGAACGGGGTTACACATCTGAGGAGCAGATCTTCACATCGCTCGCTCCGTAAAAAACAAGAATCTACGCCGTTGTGTTCTTATGCTAAACACATTAATCGCCCTCTCAGGAAAATGTACGGCAAACAAACGCATTAGCTGCCCTTGAGTGGGTTTCTCCACCCCCCCCCCACCCCCTCCTCCCTGTTCACAGTATGTGAACACTGTAGTGCTGCCAGTCCTAATCAGTGGTGGAGAGCCAGAGTGGGAGTGGGTTGCACAGCAACTCGAATGCACACAAGAAAAAGAAGAAAAAAAAAATATATATATATATATATACCTGGCCTGATTCCTCTGGTTCACCTCATGTTGTTCTCCAGGTTGGAAAACAGCTGAGCCAATCAGGGCCGTGGAGGTGTGATAAAGAACTCTGACATTAATTCCCTCGACCAAACGGTCAAAAAAAAAACCATTTCTTTTGTTAACCGCCCCCAGCAGCCACAACTGCTAACTGTACAGACACTTTAGATATGTCAACATCACTCTTTGGTTAGTCATTATTTAGAAGTATGCAGCATTTGATTATCGTTTACTCAGGTCCACCACGTCTCCCACTTGACCAAAACACCTGAGACTATTTGCATCCACTATATATTTATTTATATATATTTATTTATATATATATATATATTTATTTATATATATATTTATTTATATATATGTGTATTAATATATATATTTATATGTTTATATATGTATATATAATATTTATATATATATATAAATATATATAATATTTATATATTTTTTATTTATATATATATGTGTATTAATATATATATATATTTATATGTTTATATATGTATATATATATATAATATTTATATATATTTATTTATATATATATATATATATGTGTATTAATATATATATATATATATATTTATATGTTTATATATGTATATATATAATATTTATATATATATATATACATATTTATATATATATATTGTCATTGAATCGCTACAAATATGTGGAGTATCTATTTTAGGTTTTCTCTTGCTCCGCTTGTGGTCGCCCTACACACACACTCACATTCAAAGTGCTTTTATCCAGGTGTTGCCCATGTGGCTTTAATGCACATTGTGAAAAAAACAAACAGAATCTGCAACCTTGATTGACCTTGAACAACAACCAGGGGGACCATCTCGTGGCACAGACCTCCCCGACACCACCTCCTACACCATTGGCCTGGTTAATACAAATAACTGCATGTCACAGTTCTCACAAACGAGCCAAGTACTAGAAACTGGAACGTTCAATCAACATGAAATATCCTGTAAAAGTTTTACTTCCATCATTTGTTTCACTCCTTTTTTTTCCTTTTTTAAAGCTTTTGCTCGTGTTTCCGTGCCAGAAGTCCAGAAATTGTAGAATCTGTTAAAGTAATTGACTCATTAGTATTGATCAATAATCCTATTACCGCCCTCTCACCTCCTTCTTGATATATTACGGCCATTTTCTTTACCGCCACAGAGCCAAGAACACCAGCGGCGACGACAGGCAAAGAGTAATGTGCACACTGAATTAGGGCTGCACAATAATAAAAAAAAACACTATTATGGTCAATGCTCATTGACTTTAGAAACAACCTGTATTAAGAAATACAATTACCTAGATCTCTAGGTGCGGCGTCTTGACGTTTTGTCCGTAAGTGGCCACCAGCGTAATGAACCCCAACTCTCCAGAGATATCGGTAACTGAGTCTCAGGGACCTGAACCGGCGGAGCAACATCTTCACCAAAATCCTAAAAATGACACACGGAGCGGTAATCTCCTTTTACGTGTGCAGCGGTCGACTCTTTGAGCGGCTCAAATGGATCCCGATGGGCCGAATTTAATAACGCTGCCACGGATATGAATGTCCTCCGCTCGGCAACCGTTTCCTCTCGATGCACCATCGACTCGTTTTGCAGAGATCTGGAAAAACACCCTGAAGTCAAACCGGAATCGATTTACTGTTGCTGATGTTTTCCAGCAACAACAAAAAAAAAAAAATCTATTTAAGAAAGAAAATGTAATTTTCCAAAAGACGGAGAAATGTCCCGTAGCCACAAGTCTATAAAACAAGCCCAGTATTAAAGTTCTGTTGACCTCAATCCCCGGTCTTCTGGCCACCTTCAACAGGTCCGGCTAAAGCCTCACACACTGTGTCGCGGATTAGAACATCACCTGAAACCCCCTTTTTCAAAGTCCAGAGTTCTGGTAGAATTTATCAGACATAAGCCCCTCAAATCCAGCACTCTGTGGAGAATCGCAGCGGAGCGAGTAAATTCCCGGATGAACGAGCGTAGAAGTCGGGAAGCGTTCGACAGAATTGGGAGCGAGGGTACCCGGGGTTTACTTTGAAGTTCCTGCATACAACGTGGAAACCCCAAAAATGTCATCCGGGATAGCGAAGATCTACTTGGGATGCACTTTAACCTTAAACCTTAAACTTAAAAAAGTCTTTTTTTTCCTCTCACCTGATAATCGGGGCGTTGGGGTTGCAGGGACGCGGCTGCACGGCGGAATCCAAGGCCATCTCTGGAAGAAAAGAATACGGCGAACGTGAGGATCAAAATGTACTTATTTTGCTATTTTAAACCAACAATTGACAAATCGACTAATCAGTTAATCGTCTAATTGTTTAGGTTGGCAAACTCTTTGGTTCTCAACTGAAACTTTCTCCTCAGCCCTGGTGAATAAATAAATAAATCATGAAAATAGGAATAGTGTAAATTCTCTTTAAAAGAGAGATGTATGCATTGATCCATTGATTGAGGCCACAAAGTAGATTCAATAGTGATGGTGGGGTTTGGATCCACTCGTCACGGAGCCCACACTGTCACTAACTGCACCTCCCCGGAGAAATAATGTGACATTTTAATTTCTAACCTATTAACGAGCAGACAGACGGGTCTACTGTGTGTGTGTCAAGGAAATATCCAGGGTGTCAAAACTGATTCAGCAGGTAAAGAGGATCAAGATGCAGCGTCTTCCCTGGAACTGTCAGACTGATTGCAACACAAAACCATAGAAATATGTCTAAGAACGCTATCATGTGCAATATGTGACATATTATTACTTAAAACTGTATCCCAACTGTACACATTAGCACCTCTCTTGTCCTTGTACATAGCACCACCCTTCTGTATAGTGTTTTCTTTTATATTTTGTATTTTTCTTTCTTATTACAGTGTTATTTCTGAACTGTTGACTCGGTGAGCCCTGCACAACATTTCCAACGCGTCTGGACCGTCGGTCTAGACACAAAACCTTGAATCCTTGAAATGAAACAAAACATCAGCCGCCTCAGTCACTCAGGTGGGTTGACGCCGCTGCTGCTGCGCCCGTCATCCTCTGAAGAGGCTTTTTATGGAGACGATGGAATTAAACATGCAGCCTTTATGACGTGCATCAGAGGCAGAAAGAAAGGTAACACTATTTATATATCTGTATGTATATATATTTATATTTATTTCATAAATAAACATATTTAAATATATATATATATATATACATATATATGCATGTATAACTATATATATAAATATACTGTATATGTGTGTGTATATATATATATTTATATGTATGTATATATATTTATTTCATAAATATATTTATATACATACATATGTATGTACTTATATATATTATACACATATATGTATGTATATATACATACATATATATATACATAAACATACATATTTATATATATATATATAGATACATATATTTATTTTATACATATATTTTATATATAGATATATTTATAGATATATTTATTTCATAAATATATTTATACATCTATTTTATAAATTTTATAAAATGTGTCCGCTGACTCGTGTCCGCATTCAAAGTTGGACATGAAAATGACAGATGGAGGATGTGTTGTGTACGACCAGCAGTGGATGACATTAAGGCTGATGATGAAGCTCTCTCTCTCTCTCTCTCTCTCTCTCTCTCTCTGCAGCAGGAAACTGAGCCCGTTACTGATTACATTACATTTCATCCAGCCGACGCTTTCATCCAAAGCGACTTACAGTAAGTGCATTCGACCACGAGCACAAACTCGGAACAACAAGAATCAAGAAAGTAACGTTTCTTCAAGAAAGCCCAAAATACCAAAAAATACCGTAAGTAAGTGCCATTCAAGAAGCGGAAAAAGACGTGTTTTTATCATCTGGAGACTGATGTCATCGAGGAGCCGGGACAGCAAAGAGTTACTCGCGTGCGATCAATGAATCCATTTAGAACCAGTGGTGAGGAGCTGTGATTCAGTAACTGGTTTGGAGTGGCTGAGGGGGTGTTTGCTCTTATGATGTGTTTACTGGCTGCAGGACAAACGAGTATCCGTGGCTGTCTTGAGGGTGTGGGGGAGCCTCCGAGTTTTTTCTGGGCCTTTCCGACTTGGATGGGAGCAGATCCACTTAGCCTTTCCGCTGCGCCGCCTCGCCGTCACTTCGGCCCCGTTCCAATCGACAGGCAGCCAGCCGGCAAGAGCGCATTAAGTTTTTAATCTGCGAGTGATGCAAATGCTTATCGTCCCCCCGGCGGCCACAAATACATTTTTTTTTGTGGGACCGCGACGAAGGCGAAAACAAGGAGGGCTGTTCCTGCTGCACTCGTTTTACATTCTCAGATCAGAGCATCGGAGGAGGATGTTATGACTCTCGCCTCCGGTGGGGAGGGAGCTCTAAAAAATGCGTTAGGAAAAAAAATATATACAGAATTCTCCAAAATATTGATATGCCGCGTCTGTTATACAACATCCCGAAATATGCTTTCAAGGGCAGATGGTGTTGAGTTTATATTCCAGGAGAGAATGACGTTGCGCAGACTTGAGTGTTGTAAAAAAAAGGCAACCAGTTTGCTCACGTCGTAACAATTTTAGAGGTGTTTTTTACAGCGTGTTGCGTGAAGTAACCGCCAGAAAAGGAAAATCTTTCTCTTCTCCTTTGACCTTCAGCACAGATGACGAATGGAAATGTCTTCGAGTGGGGTTAAAGGTCACGGCGTTGAAAACACGGGCCCCCTTTTTTATGTGGATGTCCAATTGGTGTGGTTTAATTGTCCGAAAACCACATTAAGAGCCGATAGTGTTGGTTGCTTTTATGGGGAGAAATAAACTAAAAACTGATGCGATATTACACAAATATCAGTAAAAAACAATCTGCTGTTCACCAAGCTCCAAGTGTTATTAACCCTTTAAAGTCTGGCGTGAGCCACGACAGACGGACGCATGGTTCTGTAGAACACTGATCGGACCTCCACCTAAACTCTTAGGACTTTCCCCTTTAAGGTTTTTGATGGATCGGCATATTTACAGCATCTTCCTCTCTGGACTGCCGTCACAGCTGCTTCAGCTCATAATCGAGTGAAACAGGTCAACGACTGTTCAAGTAATTATTCAGAAAGTACGTGGCACTGCAGATGAGAACCACCATGATCCTGCTGCCGTGTGAGAAAAACGGGGTGTGCAGAAGCTGTCGACTCCTATCGGCGACGGGACGCCCTGACGGGGAGCTAATGGCTGTAATTACGTCGGAGAGGAGGGAGCGGAGCCATCAGGCTCACAAACAAGGTGATGGTGTGGCAGGGCATTAATGATTGGAGTGACGGTCAAGCTGAAACAAAGGCCAAAGGTTTCATTCGTCGCCTCCCCCATCTTGTTTTTTTTTGCAACCCGAAGTGACACGAGAAGGCGGAGCTAAGAGCAACTGAAAAGCTGAAGACATTTTCCTTTTTAGGCGACCCCAAAAAAAAGAAGTACTTTCATGAACTAAAAACACCCTGTGAACGGGATAAAGCTCTCAGACTAAAACACGGACCACTTCCAGACTGGACGATGCCTTCATAGCGACCTGTCAATCACCTTGTAGCCCCGCCCTAAAGCATACCCTGCTTTATGGTCTATTTTACTCTAAATTAATAATTTACTAAATTAACATCATATTGTATTGAAGAAACTCATGTTTACAATGTTTACTGAGGGAATAAATCAAGAGAGAAGTAGAGTCATTTATATAGACTTCTATACAACCAGAGGAGTCGCCCCCTGGTGGTCAGTAGAGAGGATGCAGCTTTAACACATGAAGCATATACTTCTATACAACCAGAGGAGTCGCCCCCTGGTGGTCAGGAGAGAGAATGCAGCTTTAACACATAAAGCATAGACTTCTATACAACCAGAGGAGTCGCCCCCTGGTGGTCAGGAGAGAGAATGCAGCTTTAACACATAAAGCATATACTTCTATACAACCAGAGGAGTCGCCCCCTAGTGGTCAGGAGAGAGAATGCAGCTTTAACACATGAAGCATATACTTCTATACAACCAGAGGAGTCGCCCCCTGGTGGTCAGGAGAGAGAATGCAGCTTTAACACATGAAGCATAGACTTCTATACAACCGGACTTCTTTTCCCAACCAGAGGCACTTTTTAGAACCGGATGTTTCCGCCTGGTTGTAATCAAATCTTTTTATTTATTCATTACTTTTATGAAACAAAAGCAATTTAACCAATTATCTGATGTGTTCAGTTGCAGTATTAATGTTGTAATGATTTTTTAAAAGCTTTGGAAGATTTCCCTTCGTCCTCTTTTCTCTTTAAAAGAAATGTGCGGTTTGAACTTCTCTCCCGAGCTGTCTTTTAATTTCACTACTTTTGTGAAACAAACACCACGAATGTCTTCGCTGTCAAGACTGAGAAGACATTCGTGGTGTCGGAGTGAGAACCGGGAGGCAGCGTGCCGCAGCCAGGAGGACATGACGGACGGCTTTTCACTCCACTTTCAAGTGTTCGCCGTTACAAAAGAAATAGAAAACACTTTGAATTGTTTGAGGAGCACGTAAAATCTGGGAAATCACATTTCGGTAGAAGCGGGGCGGGGAAAGAGCCGTGTTGTGTTCATGTTTACCAGAGAGTTCATGTTTCTTTTTTCAGGGGTGACGAGAAAGGGCTTTTATAGCTCCGTGAACGTAGCTGTGGAGTGTTTGTAAACTCGATTTGTCGCTGAATAAATGCAACTTCCCGTGTTGTGTTGTTTGCCACCTGCAGATTAAAGGGAAGGGGGGGTTGGGCCCCAATGTTGAGACCCACACACTGACGAAGGGGTTGAGGAGGCAGCAGAGTGCAACTATTCAATCAAGGAAAGTAACATACAGCAGGAAGTCCAAAAACAGGCAGGAAAAAAAACATAATCCTAATAATGCTAATCACTGAAAAGTAGAAAGCAGACGACCTGATGGGAAACAGGGAACCGCATGAGACTAATTACACACGAGACTAATCAACTAATGAAACACAGGTGTGGTGTGACAAAGGCAGGGGGTGAAACACAAGGAGAGAAACTTCAAAATAAGACAGGAAACGGAATAAATGGAAAGGCCGGACCGTCTTTAAGTCTTGATACGAAAAGGTCGGAGGGCTTCCAAGTCAGTACGACGTGGTAGACGTTGGCGTATCAGTTCATGGCTTAACCTTGACCATGAGCCTGAAACGACCTATCCAAGGCCTGATCCAAATACATGGGAAACGGTTCTTGGACCATTTAGAGGACTTGCATGGTTTATGTTTCTTCTGTGCTTCTGGCATTGAAGGAATAGCCAGAATAAGAGAGTAGGAGAGTATTTTACACGTGGCTTTCTAAGGGTATGTCTAGGGGTCCAAAATGGTGACCCATGGACCTAGTTTTGACTTTGAAGCAGCATTTTGTCGTGTTCGGAGTTTCTTTGGTTGTTTGAAGCGTCAGTAATCAACTTAGTTCAGTCCATCCACGAAAAAAAGAAAAAGGGGCCGGCACTACCCTTCAACCAGAACTCTCATTGGCTAGGCTGTGGACAGGAAACAGAAGCGCCTATTGAGGTGTCCATCAACTACTGGAGCCAAACGTAACTGGAGTTATATTGAATAATAAGTGGAAGATAAGCACATCTGCCAGCTAATTTGAAAAAAAAGTGGGTATTTATTGATATAGTAATGTGTTTTAAAGGTTTTACTCCTAATGAGGCTTCGTAGGTGAGTTGTCTCTTTTTTTAATGGTTCCTTTGCTCGTTGGTGGTCTGACCTCGATTGCATGTGCTGGGAGTGCATCTAGAAATGGTTTTGCATCAATCGAATCACAAGAATCTGCAGCTTCCCGAAGATGTGTCGCATGAGCAGCCACTTAAAAGACGGCAGCTGTGCTCGCGCTCTCCCCCGCCGGGGTTAACATCAAACCGGTTTGATGTTCTCTACACTGGCCACCCGACTCTCCCAATAAAACATCATAACCCTAAGCAACGAAATAGGTCTTTACTTGTAACCCCTTGCCTCGTAATCCCTTCCAATCCCTCGTGGTTTACCGACCTCCGGGTCCAGTTTCACGAGATAAATCTGAGATGACGGTCAAATTACTCATCACGGAGAGTTAATACTCTTCTGACTACGGTTGTGTAACGTTTACAGTCTGAGACTCGGATCATGTCATCAGGGATGGACATTTATAACAGGAGTCTGGAGTTTTAAAGACTTGGACGTCGATGCTATTGGGAGCTTCGCCAATACGCCATGTAAGAAAAATAGCATTTCACATGTATAAACTATGTCCATTGACACTAGATTGTTAAAAAGAAAGCTAAATACTTTCTTATTGCTTCTTTTTACAGCCAACACCTAAACTAGTCCGGTGAGGAGATGGACGGTGTGGTTTATTCTGTCCTCTCCTGCAACACACTTGATTTAAGGCAGACAAACGTACAATTTAGTGTAAAAATGTAGTAAAATGTAGTTAAGGTCACATTGAGGAGGAGCTCGCTATGTTTAAATAAGTGCGCAGTCATTCCCAAGGCCATGGCAACGATTCAATAACTAATGATATTTGTAAATGTTTCATTTTTGGAAAGTTTATTCACGTACAGTATAATTAATTAATACCAGAGAAACTAGATGCTACTCTCTCTTTGGAAGTGTATTTATTAACTCAGCATGGATCTTCAATTTCGTTGTTACTCACTTGTTATTATATATTGTACGAAGGAGGAGGGGGGTGGACGGTGGGGTGGACGGTGGGGGGGGGGGGCTCTGCAGCTGGTGATGTGGCCCTTGCTGGGTCCATCATGATTAACATCTTGTTTGTCATCATTATAATGTCGCAGTTGACTTTCAAACCAGTGAGCTGGCAGAACGATGGAGGATTTATGGGCCCTGGCAGATGCCATGAAACCATCAGGGGGGGGTGGGGTGGGGTGGGGGGGGGCTTCTTAATGCTCGACTTCACCGTGACTCCTGAGATGCAAAGATGTGCAGGATATGGGGGGAAATATTACATGGCAGTAATAATGAGAATGTGTCTGTGCAACACTAAGCCAGACGCGCATGCTTTTGACGAACAAGGTCGCAGGACCCTGAACGCACCGCCGACAGGACGTTCGCAAGATTGGCTTGAGATGCCGCAGGCGGAAAGAAGTGCACGGTGTGCAAAGGCCGGGGGGGGAGGCCTTTAGGTTGTGATCTGATATCAAACCAGGTGGAGTTAGAGATCAAGATGACGTTGATGTTGATGCAATTCGCTCCGGGCGCTCCCGAGAAGCCGCTTCGGTGAGAATGAGACGGACGCTTCGGTTCACGGTGACCTTTTAAAAACCACCGACGTCCAACCGCTTCCTCTTTGAGCTCGGGTGGACGTGGGACAGCGAGATGTGCGGATGGTCCAGAGTAACGATACATCGTCTCCAAACCCTGGAGCACTAAAAACAAACCCATCTGCATGTAGAGTGGAAAGCGGCTAAGTATATGTCCGTGTGTGTTTTTCTTTTCCCCGCTCGGGTGAATCGACCCTCCGAGCCATCGAGCCACCGAGTGTGTTTGATTAGGGGCCCTTCAGTGACTCCCGCGGTACTTGGCAGCCGACGTAGCGGCGACGCGAGTAAGACGTGGCTAAAAAAACAACAACACAGAGAGCTTTATGGAGCCGCATCAACCCCCCCCCCCCCCCCCCCCCCCCCCCCCCCCCCCCCCCGGTCTCCATCGCGAAGCGGTGACCTGTTGGAGCGACAATGCCACGGCTAAACAGGCCGAGCACACTAATGCCCGAGGCCTATTTGTCTTTCATGCCAAGTTGATCTGATTAGCTGGAGCTAAATCCAAGGACCTCTACACACACACACACACACACACACACACACACACACACTGATCTGCGTCCTTGCGGGCATTCTGAGAGGCCTGGACGTGTTAAAATCCTCTAGTGGAGACCAGACTAGAGGGGAGGATCCAGCTGCATACGTTTTCATGCACCGCTGCCTCGTTGGCGTCTTCGCGGGGGGGGGGGGGGGGGGGGGGGGGGGGGGGGGGGGGGGGGGGGGGGGGGGGGGGGGGGGGGGGGGGGGGGGGGCAGCATGTTTACTGTACAAAGTCCACGTGGGACCCAGTGACCCCCGACCCCGATGGTCATCGTTGTAAAACTAACACTTGGTTAAGATACTTATTGGTCTCTTTTTTTTTAATACATATTGGATTTTATAAGTGTATATGTTGTGTATAATTTCACTGGTTATGATAGAACTTTAGGGGCATGGTTTTTCGCTTTTGAATAAGTTATACCGGTGTTTATAAACATTTTCTTCTGTGGACCTTAACTCATGCATGCGTTATTGAAAGCATGTATGTTCAATATTGTGTAAATGAGATCCAAATGAATGAGTTAATAATCTGGTTCCTTTCATTTCCTCTCATCAGCTTAAACAAAACCAAATGTGTCCTTTTTTTAAATTAATCTTTTACGGAATTTCAGAAGAATTTTCGAACATTAAGGCTCAATGTTGGACTGCAGATATAAATGTTGAATGAAGCATTGTGAAATAAATTCAGCAAATGCATTTGTCGACGCTATAATCTTCTGCGACCCAAATGAGCGAGTAAAATTATTACTTTTTGGTGATTTTCAAAATAAAACGTGAACATCCGACTGGTCGTTCATCGTGAAACGTACTTCTTTCTAGTGATGACGGGAAAAATTAAGAAAATTAGACCTACGTCGTATTATATTTGATGCAAATGCGTCATTCTTAAATCATTCTACTTCACCAAACATGTTAGGAGAACCTCACTTATACTATAATGGCCTCCTTTGCACTATTGAGGGTTTAAAAAGGCCTCTTCACCTCATCACTCAACCCTCTTAGAGATGTCAGTGGGAGCAGAAAGCTGGGTAAAAAAAAACCTATACCTCCATTTTATTTTTATTTAATTTTTTTAAACCTCCCTAAGTTAAAGCGTTTTAGTCCCATGAGTCACACAGAGCACCCAAACTGTGTATTTATGTTTTAATCGTTTCCGCCAGCCATGAGAATGAGTCATCGCGCTCCTCTCTGCTGCAAGAAGCCTGGATGGTGAGGAGTGAAATTCACTTATTGGGGGAACATGAACACACGCCGATATACGTTTCCTATGCACACACACACACACACACACACTCACACACATTCCCGTCGTCCCACTCGCACACTACTAATTGCTGATGTTACGGCAGCCTGCAGGCTCTGAGTCCTCTCTCCTCTCCCCAAAATCCACCCGGAGAGGCGCTCGTCATCCGAGATGGCACGCCTGTGCTTTCACGCCAAATTGGGTTAGATTCTCATCCGGCCGCTCCGCAGCGCTCATCTCTCAGAGCGGAGGCCGTTTGATGTTCTATTAAGGTTAATAGAAACATCAAACATGAGGCAGCGTGCGGCGCGCTGCCTCGGTCCCACGCTCGGTCTGCAAGACGCAGAAATACGCCTCTGGATTTGGAGACTATTATTTTAAAAAGGGGGGGGGGGGGTGTATCAATTATGTCAATGAATCCCAGTTGTTGTTCTTATTATCAAACTGATCGACTGGTTTCTTTAAACCATGAGATTGGTTGAATATTGATGTTCATAAGCAAAACATATTTTAATGAATACGTTACATATCAGCCTCTGCATACAAATGGCTAATTTTGTAGTTTCATTACAGATTAAGTCCAGCTCACGGACTGTAAATAAGAAGTAGACATAACCCGTTGGTTTGTGTCAATCACCTTGTAGCCCCACCCCTAAAGCATCCCCTGCTTTATAGTTGTTTGACTCTAAATGACCATAATTTACTAAATAAACATCACGCTGTATTGAAGAAGACTTGAAACTAGAGATTGAGACCAAAAACTAATGTTTACAATGTTTACTGAGGGAATAAATCAAGAGAAGTAGAGTCATTTATATAGACTTCTATACAACCAGAGGAGTCGCCCCCTGGTGGTCAGGAGAGAGAATGCAGCTTTAACACATGAAGCATAGACTTCTATACAACCAGAGGAGTCACCCCCTGGTGGTCAGGAGAGAGAATGCAGCTTTAACACATGAAGCATAGACTTCTATACAACCAGAGGAGTCACCCCCTGGTGGTCAGGAGAGAGAATGCAGCTTTAACACTTGAAGCATAGACTTCTATACAACCAGAGGAGTCGCCTCCTGGTGGTCAGGAGAGAGAATGCAGCTTTGACACTTGAAGCATAGACTTCTATACAACCAGAGGAGTCGGCCCCTGGTGGTCAGGAGAGAGAATGCAGCTTTAACACATGAATCATAGACTTCTATACAACCAGAGGAGTCGCCCCCTGGTGGACATTAGAGAGAATCCCGGTTTTAAGACATTTCCCCACCGGCTTCACTCGGTCCAGCTAAAGAAATATGTATTTTCTAAATCCGCTGCAAGCATAATGGAAGTCACAATGTCAGCGAGGAACCAGCCGGACCGTCACCATTTAAAATAGAGCATCAAACAAACAGTAAAATCAAATCTGTTTCCAGTAAGAGCAGATGAGTCTATTCCTTCGGGACCTTAATGAAAGCGGTTAGTCAGGACGGACCCGTGCAGTAAGTGTCTCAAGTGGGAAACTCTAAAAAGAAAATGGAGTTGCAGCAGAGTGCACTCATAAACACCCACGAAAACCAGGAGGCCAAACATCAACACTCTGCACTATCGTCACAGTGCTTCACTTAACACACTAAGATCACACACAGCCACCGACGCTGTCTCGAAGCAGCTTCCGTAAACTCAGATTAGAGTATGTAGTTAGAGTATTAAGATAGAGTATTCAGTTAGAGTATGTAGTTAGAGTATGTAGTTAGAGTATTCAGTTAGAGTATTCAGTTAGAGTATGTAGTTAGAGTATGTAGTTAGAGTATTAAGTTAGAGTATTCAGTTAGAGTATTCAGTTTGAGTATTCAGTTAGAGTATTCAGTTCGATTATGTAGTTAGAGTATTCAGTTAGAGTATTCAGTTAGAGTATTAAATTAGAGTATTCAGTTAGAGTATGTAGTTAGAGTATGTAGTTAGAGTATTCAGTTAGATTATGTAGTTAGAGTATTCAGTTAGAGTATTCAGTTAGAGTATGTAGTTAGAGTATGTAGTTAGAGTATTAAGTTTGAGTATTCAGTTAGAGTATTCAGTTAGAGTATGTAGTTAGAGTATGTAGTTAGAGTATTAAGTTAGAGTATTCAGTTAGAGTATTCAGTTCGATTATGTAGTTAGAGTATTCAGTTAGAGTATGTAGTTAGAGTATGTAGTTAGAGTATTAAGTTAGAGTATGTAGTTAGAGTATTCAGTTAGATTATGTAGTTAGAGTATTCAGTTAGAGTATTCAGTTAGAGTATGTAGTTAGAGTATTCAGTTAGAGTATGTAGTTAGAGTATTCAGTTAGAGTATTCAGTTAGAGTATGTAGTTAGAGTATGTAGTTAGAGTATTCAGTTAGAGTATGTAGTTAGAGTATTCAGTTAGAGTATGTAGTTAGAGTATTCAGTTAGAGTATGTAGTTAGAGTATGTAGTTAGAGTATGTAGTTAGAGTATGTAGTTAGAGTATTCAGTTAGAGTATGTAGTTAGAGTATGTAGTTAGAGTATTCAGTTAGAGTATGTAGTTAGAGTATGTAGTTAGAGTAATATGAGTTTCAGTCAAACCTTTAATCCAACAACAACAATATGGGAAATCTGAGGTAATAATTTGAGGTTACAGTCGCTTCACATTGTCTCTTTGGTGGGAGCCATTGTGATCACCATTAATTCACTTAAATCTGTTTCCATTGAACTTTGTTGCGTTTAGCTTTCTTTCTTTGGTATCAATACACCGACCTCAGACAGGCAAAAGGAAGAAGAGAAATGGCTGTATTCTGCTTTTCTTTTCTCTTTTTTTTAGGAATGTCTAGCGGAAGAGAACAGGTGGATGGAAAAGGAACATAAACATAAATCCAGCCCAGCAGGTATGGAGTTTATTGTTCCACACAACACAGGTGTGCAGGCTTCGCCTTAACCTGCACCACAGCTTCTCCTAATGGAGACGTACCGGCTGTCTCCATCCCAGTGGTTCAATGGAGCACAACGAGACGGCTGGCGCACCCAGAATGCAACGGATGACATCGGACTACAGATTATTGAGGCTAATGTGGAGGATAATGATCACTAAAAAGTGATATACTACTTACATATATTATATACGTATACGTCATTGAATATACAGATACCACTTACCTACACACCTAGATATTCATCAGGGTGTACATTTATTAACGGCCCTATTTTCATTTAATTTCCCCCTTTTCCCTTTTTAGATAACTGTTAAATCCGACTGTGAGGAACACAAAGTATATAAAACATTTTTTTTTAAACCGTTGCCTTCATCCAAGCCCGGAATATCATATTTTGATTTTATTTTTTTGTGTGCAAATGTAAAAAAAAACGACATTAACTGTAAAATGCAGCAGGAGCAACTATAACTGGAGGATGTGGGAGCAGATCATCGGCCACGTGTTGGACCCCGAGCTGATGAACGTTGACCCCGTGTGACCTCTAGGATCTTTCTGGCTTAAAACTTTTTCCAATCTCGGCACCTCGGCTTTTGGAACGACCTGCCCGAGGAGACGAGTAATCTCTTTTAAATCACTTCTTAATAATAAAAAAAAATGTATTACTTTTATTTTTTTTATTTTATTTTTTTAAATAGTTGTATCTATTGTTCTGTATTCATATTTGTCCTCACTGTTTGGCTTTCTGTTGTTATATTGCCTTGTATTTTGCTTTCTCTGTCAAAAAAGTTTTTAAAGTTGCTACATGATTAAAGTTAATATAAAAATATTAGTATTATTAGTATTATTATTATGTTGAAGATTAGAGGATTATTGTTTTAGTTACATTCTTTTTATTGGTTTTTTTACTTGTGTTGATATTTCTGGTACCATGACTACTACTGACTACTGACACACACACACACACACACACACACACACACACACACGCACACACACACACACAGTCCTGCTGCCCCAAATACCCACACACCAAACACGGATTAATCCGCCACTGAAAATAGTCCCCGACAAACAAGAGAAAAAAGTATGTCTTTCTTTAATGTTTGTGCTTTGCCTCCTCAGTCTGGTTACACTTGGTGAGCATAATCATAATAATAATAACAATAACAATATTGATTCACTGTGTGAGCTCCAGGAGGACAAGTTGTGAGGTCTTGTCTAATGTGCGTATTCTTTCTGGCCTATTTATACACTAATTCAATACAAATGGAGCCACAGGAAACACACACAACCACACACAGCGCTGACTTAAAGCGCACAAGAGGACAGAGGATGGTATTAAAAGATATTTATAACTTGACCTGCTTTCTGCAGGCAGGGAGGAGGGGGGGCGGGGGGGGGGGGGTCATTGATCTGTTTAACCACTTTGTCCATACTGGTCTTAGTGCACGGACAATAGTCACACTATACACACATTATCAGGAAGGAAGAGGTGTAAACTATATCAGTGTTTATGCAAAAAATGTTCCATGGAGGAAAGAGTGTGTGTGTGTGTGTGTGTGTGTGTGTGTGTGTGGTAAAAATGCAAATACAGAACAACATTGCCAGAAAACATCGGGTTTAAACGATCACAATTATTAAATAAAAATAATTTCAATGTTCCCATCCTTTTCGTCTAAATAATTAAAGACAGTTAATTATTTTATTTGTCAAAAAAAAAAAATATGCTGAATACGAAATTATTCAAACGCATTCTCAAGGATCCGCTCCGTTGATTTACTGAATTAATTTACGGGGCAAAGAAATATCGGAAAAAATATTTCAAGAAAAACAAAGTGTTCAGATGAATGCCGTGATGTGTGTGAACAATAACCGTTCAGTGTAATGTTGTAATAATACAACGTTTTCTTTCGTTCAACGTAGTAATTCAGATTGTAATAATAATAATTGCTGATTGCGGCTGATAGACTAATGTGAATAAGGGAAGAACCGGCACTTGTTTTATTTCCACAGGATGTTAACAAATGAGAAAATGTGTAGCTTATCTTTAAAAAATATTAATACCCACCAAACAACAGCCTTCACCCATTTGGCATTCACATCTAACCGGACAGTATATATTCAGAAGTCTCAAAGAGCCTGAACGCAACATACCAACATACAAAGGTTTGTATAAGAAAAATTACTCCTCGTTTTTCATGCGTTTTCCTATAAAAGTCCAGACACACATGTACATTTCTGCTTGTTACATGCAAAACAGTCTTTTCAGAATAAACCTCCCGTCTTCACAGGAAAAAATAGGAAATTAGGAAGAAATCGTGGCTCGTCTTAAAATAACGATTCTAGTCGTTCCGGCTGAAAGACCAGTTTGTTTTTTTGTGATTATGCGTATTAAAGACAAATTGATTTTCGTAGAACATCTACAAGTTATCGTGCCTTTCCACAGGAACAGCCATGCATGCCGGATGAGAACCGGCGGCCCGGCACATCACCACATTTATTTATTTATGTATTTTTCTTCTCACTGGCTTCGGGCTCGGTGGGATTTTTCTTTTCCTTTCCATAAAATGTCATTTAAAGAAGGCCGTGCATGACTGACAGCAACGACATGAATCATCTACCTTTTACCCGGACGAGTAAATACACCGCTCGTCGAGATGTCAGATTAAAAACATAGTCGTTATTTCACGAAGCGTCCGTCTCAAGAAGGTTTGAAGGGGAGAAATCGGCCGAGCAGTTACATTAAACACTTGTTGACCATGTTTGGGGGGTTTTCAGGGGAAAGTGAAGACCTAACTGATCCCACTTCCAGCTGCTGGGCTCAATCCATTTTCAATGTCATTAGCTTTTTGAGTAAATTCTGTGCTTAAAATATATGCTCTTACTCTGTGAGCCGATGTATCGCTCGCTATTAAATCAAATAAAGGCAGGTTACAGTATGCATTTTTTATTAACGTAATCCAAGTTGGGGAAACCCACAAGAGACAGAAAAGAAAAGGCTGAGATTTCCCAGATTTTACGTGCGCCTCAAACAAACGACCGGAAGTCAAAAGTGTTTTCTATTTCTTTTGTAACGGCGAACACTTGAAAGTGAAGTGAAAAGCCGTCCGTCATGTCCTCCTGGCTGCGGCACGCTGCCTCCCGGTTCTCACTCCGACACCACGAATGTCTTCTCAGTCTTGACAGCGAAGACATTCGTGGTGTTTGTTTCACAAAAGTAGTGAAATTAAAAGACAGCTCGGGAGAGAAGTTCAAACTGCACATATCTTATCATTAAAAAGCTACAAAATATACTTCAATGTCATCAAAACATTAATGCTGCCGCCTGAAATGTCAGTTAATTGGTTAAAATGCCTTTGTTTCATAAAAGCTGTATAATACAAAATATGAATCATTCTCTCTCCTGACCACCAGGGGGGCGACTCCTCTGGTTGTATAGATGTCTATGCTTCATGTGTCAAAGCTGCATTCTCTCTCCTGACCACCAGGGTGCGACTCCTCTGGTTGTATAGATGTCTATGCTTCATGTGTCAAAGCTGCATTCTCTCTCCTGACCACCAGGGTGCGACTCCTCTGGTTGTATAGAAGTCTATGCTTCATGTGTCAAAGCTGCATTCTCTCTACTGACCACCAGGGGGGCGACTCCTCTGGTTGTATAGAAGTCTATGCTTCATGTGTTAAAGCTGCATTCTCTCTCCTGACCACCAGGGTGCGACTCCTCTGGTTGTATAGAAGTCTATGCTTCATGTGTTAAAGCTGCATTCTCTCTCCTGACCACCAGGGGGCGACTCCTCTGGTTGTATAGAAGTCTATATAAATGACTCTACTTCTCTTGATGTATTCCCTCAGTAAACATTGTAAACATGAGTTTATGGTCTCAATCTCTAGTTTCAAGTCTTCTTCAATACAGCACGATGTTCATTTAGTAAAACAGACCATAAAGAGGAGTATGCTTTAGGGGCGGGGCTACAAGGTGATTGACGGGTTGCAACCACGGCTTTTCCGGTTTGGGAGTTGTCCACGATTTGTGTCTTACAACTTTAACCCTTTCACCGTGTGTTTGTTGAAAGTTAATCTGAACGTAGCTCCGCCCTCTTCTGGTTGCAAAAAGCCAAGATGGCGACGGCCAAAATGCCAAACTCGAGGCTTCAAAACGGCAGCCCCCAAACCGACCGGTAAAAAAATAATATATATACAGTCTATGATTACAACCAAGAGTATTGCACAGTATGACAACATCGCTTCCGGTAGCAAGGAACTGCGAAGGGACAATTAGAGTCTGTATTTAAGTTATTTTGGTGTCTCTTAAGGTGTTTTGGACGCTCCTGGCGTGTAGATGTGCGACACAAAGAGGAAGCAGGCGGCTTCAGGTGGTAATGAGGTTACGCACCGTTACAAAGTACACGCTGTTCCAGGCGAGAGAGAAATCAGCGAAAGCCTGTAATCAAGACGTTGTGCTCAGCGACAACGGCGTTGATTCTGCATTACGACCGCGGAAAGTGCCTAATAATGTTCATAGGACGGAAATAGCAGAAACAGCAGAGGGAGGGGGGGGGGGGCAGAAAACACCGGCAATTTTTTTCACCGATGGCAACAGGGCAGTGATTCCGCAGCAACTCCCCCGCTGTTTCCCTGCAGCTCTGGCTTTTTTTTGTTGTTGTTGTTGTTGTTGTGTTAAAATGTGGGTTCAATTCAGGATTTCTTAATTACCAAGCAAATAAAAAAAGTCATAAATATTCCATTGGAGGAGTGTATGCAAAGTGCTCTCACGGCTCATCGGTGCAAATAAAAAGTATTAATATTTTAGGTGGAAAAGGAGCCCCCCCCCCACACACACACACACACACACACACACACACACACCCGTCCCCCGTCCCCCGTCATCACTTTCTCGCGATCGATTCCTCGTCCTCAAAGCACGTTAACGGCGTCTGTTAAGTCATTAACAAAACACGCCGCATGTATTCAGGAGCACTCAAGTAATTCCTAATCAACATAGCCACGGGATGCATGACACAATTATTAAATAGGGGGGGGGGGGGGAGCTTACTTTAATGCAGTCAGATTTAATCAGACGAGGGCTAATTTAATTGCAGTCGGTTGGAAAAATAGCACAATCTGATATGCTAATCTGATGACATGTTTCTGTTTCCTCTTTTGATCCTCGTGAAGAGCCGGCTGATACACGTGTAACACGCCGGACACGCTGAAGCTAACGCTGCATAATGCAACACAACAGGAGGCCAAGCCACTTATTGGCACGAGGACCAATATGGACGCCCTTTACATCCACATCATGGAAGATAACAAATAATGTTAGCGGTTACATTTCATCTCCAAAGCTGCATTTACTCTCCAGTCACCTTGCTGTGTTCCTGTGTACCACCCACCGCCCCCAGACAGGAAGTGTTGGAGGAGAAGGACTTCATCCTTGGCCTCTAATGGAAGCCCGCCGGGCCATGTTTAATGCATCGGGCTGCATTATTGCTCCAGGTACCCCTTGACACCCCCCCGATGCCGTTACAGAGAGTACGAGCCTCTTTTCATAGAGAAGAGAAATGGAACTTCAGATGAAAACTGAAGTAGAAGACAGATCTGGTCTCGGGCTAAGATCTAAAAAGCCGAAAACCCCGATGGTTCCGGCGTTTCTGTGATGTTTTGCTCCTCTGGTGACTGGACGTAGCGATTAGCGGTTAGCGGCTAACAAGACGCACGTGATAACGTTGCTTGGTAACCGTTGGACGTACTCAAAGGAGCAACCGTTTCCTCACGAGCCACATCCACCTGAAGGGCAACGCCGTTGGCCCCCCCCCCCGAAGAAGCTAAAAGTCACGTCCTATCAATTCATTTAAAATTCATGGTTTTTAAAACGCCTCCTCAGCAAAACCCCCTTTGAGCAAAGTGTGCCTCAAAGTAAGGGGAGAAGGACCGGCCGGCATCCTGGCCTGAAACTATATATCACGTATCAACACGCCGGTGGTAATTCTGCCCCTCTGATCCTTCATTTGCAGCGTTGAAGACACCGTGCGGATGTGGGTCAATCCAGCAGTGCTGGTTCTGGCAGGCCACTGCATGAGGGGGGGGTGGAGTGGACAGGGTGGTGGGGGGGGGGGGGGGTGGGGGGGTTGCCTAATCCTTTGCTGGACCGCTCTCAGCAATATGTCGATGAAAAACGCTGAAATGACGATGTGTCAGAAACGCTGCTGGACACCAAATACAGCCAGAGGAAGAAAAACAGCAGCAGTCCCCACCGTCCTGAGAATATTAATATTAATAATAATATAACTAATAAAGACATGCAGACGGATCAATCAGGTCAAACTAACGTTACTAATTTAACCTAAAACTACAAGCTTTTCCAATGCCGAACAAATAGTTTTTTCTTTGCTTAAGTAAACCTAAAAAAAAAGGTTTATTTTCGAAAAGAGACTGCGTGCATGTAGCGAGCAGGGGGGGGGGGGGGGGGGGGGGGGGGGCGTTAACGGGGAAGGTAAAGGTGCTGAGTGTTTTATGTGAAACGTGTTGACTTTCACTCAGTGGAGACCCACACACACACACAGCGTGCCATGAATAGCACTCACGTGTGCTCTTCTCTGTACTGTATGTAGGTTGATAGCTTCACTTCACAGCCCCCCCCCCCCCCCCCCCCCCCTCCCATCCAAACTGGACGTATCTGAGGCTCTTCCGGCTCTCAGCCAAGTTTTTGTAATGAAAAAAGAAAAGAAAGAAAAGGAGATAAGAAGAAGCCGGTCAATAATAATAAAGACAGACGCTCCTTGCAGGGAAGGTCACGGGGATCAATACTCCGTTACCGTGGAGATGACAAAATACCGGAGAAAAAAAGGAGGGGGATGGTATTTGTTTTTCTGCAGTACAGACTTGAGCGTCTGGAATCCCAAAAGGACGCAAGAAACTAACTGCAAATAGGCCAAAAATAAGGTTTGTTTATTCAAACTATTTTTGAATATCTATTTCTAGTTTTGTGCAAAACTTTTAGTCGGACGCCCTGTTTTCATGTGTCGAGTCGGTTACGTGACAGTTTATTTGTTTACCGGCTCGAAAAGCAGACGGAACTTCTGCGCGGTGAAAACTGGTGAGTTTCAGTGACGGAGAGGGAATAAAAAAATGACTGCTGTTGATGGAATAAGTGCGGCGGAAGTGAACATGATACCGAATGAATCGAGACAACGTCGAATTAAAACAGTAAGCGAGGTGTCGTTAAATAATTTGATGAAATATTTATATAAAACAGGGGAAGTTGGGAATAAAAGGCCTGTGGTTAAAGTGAATAAAACACTTGTTGAATGATATCCTTCTCATTCCCATGTGATCATCTCCACAAAGACCCAAAAAAAACAATGAGGACTAAATTAGGCTGTTATCTCCCCCCCCCCCCCCCCCCCCCCCCCCCCCCCCCGAGTGGCTGGTTGGGTGGCATGAAACTCTCTGGAGACGGAGGCATTAATTACGTCTAACAACGAAACAAAAGGGAGGCGACACGTTTAAGGACCGTGACAGCGAGTGTTTTGTCACTGATGGAGCTGAAACGTTAGCGTAACGCTGGGGGGGGGGGCGTCGATATCCACTCACTGATCCTCCCGGGACACCCCGATTCCACAAAGGACAGTTTATAGAAGTAGTAGGCTAAAAATACCAAAGAGCCCCAGTGTGCCAGGTGTGTGTGTGTGAGTGTGTGTGAGTGTGTGTGTGCGTGTGTGTGTGTGTGTGTGCGTGTGCGTGTGTGTGTGTGTGTGTGTGAGTTTGTGTGTGTGTGCATGTGTGTGTGTGTGTGTGTGTGTGCATAATGAGAGGGGAATCAGCTGGCTGATTGGTGGGACAGAGCTCCATTCATTAGGGTGCAGCAGCGACACAACAACAGAGATCCCACGAGTGATTTATTCAATCTACCCCGTTTTCCATTAAAGGTAATTAAGGTACAAACAAACAAACAAACAAACAAAAAGTAAAAGCATCCATCTCCCTTTCATGCTCCAGCATGCGGGGGGGGGGGGGGGGGGGGGGGCGTCCGAGTGGAGACTCCTAATTGGCTGAAGGGGTGCAGCGAGGGGGAAACACTTCACTCTTTCTTCTTCCTCCTCCTCCTCCTCATCACTTCCTGCTCTCTGCATGCATCATGCATTCACGTCTCGTCGCTTCACGCACACACACACACACACACACACACACACACACACTGGACAGAACGACGCTGCGCTGACCGTGTTCGCATTAGTGAACTCATCATCCGCTTCACGGAGGTGTTGAGGAAGGCATCCGCTCATCTCGTAGCCGCGTCGAAGCCGCCTGTCGTTTGTGTTTATTCTCTAATGAACAACAAACGTGGGAACGAAAGCAAACATCGGTTCGACTGCCCCCTCGACCCCCTCGCCCCCCTCGACCCCCTCGACCCCCTCGACCCCCTCGACCCCCCCCCCAGGAGTCCAGCTTTTTGCTATTTTTATTTGTTGCAAACTTCGCGACACGTTTTCACTCCCGATGCCACGACACAAACACGGAGACGCTCATTAGCGCGTCGGCGCGTCAACGTCGAGTCCCCACGCGTCGTTTATTAGACGCTCACCTGACAGAGGAGACGGAGCGACGTCGTCCACGCGAGGGGGCCGGTGGGAGGAAGTCGTGGACTTTTTTTTCGTCTTTTTCCGATGAAATATTGACATTTTGTACGTTAACTCGCTGTCCCTCACTGGTCCAAAACAGACACCGTGTCCATCTGTCTTTTTCAAATATAATATAGTTATGAAAGAATGGCCGTCACATTCATAGCATACAGCCCGAACAGATCGGCACCGCGAAGATATTCAGAACCCTCTCTGACTTATTAAAAAGTGGATAAGAGGATAAGCTGAGAAGCAGAGGATCAAATGATTCTGTATGATTGGAATTGTGGCTTTTCACCGTACGGTATACACGTCACGAGGAATTGATTAAAGGCTTTTTTTTTTACGAGTTTAAACCGTGACGAGAAGTCGCAGTTTGAACTTAAAAAAGTCTTTAAAACCGCCCGCAGGAACAAAGACGACCAACGTTCGTCTCCACGTGGATGGAGAACGATGGCTTTTCTGGCCACCGATGCAAAATGAACATAAATCGAGACATCTGGAGAGAGGGAGGAGAGGGAGGGGGGGGGGGGGGGGGGGGGGGGGGGAGGGGGGGGGGGGGGGCTATACACCAAGACAAACACTGCAGGTTATTAACTAGCTTTAAAGAAATTTATGAAATAGCAATTGCAGCCGGGGAATAAGCTGCTTATGCCCGAATGTTCACACAATGTGTGGGCACAGCCTCATAATCTATTTAGAGCCGGAGCACAGCGGTATAAGAATAAAATATATATATAAAAAAAATAAAACTGTATTCTGATTAAAAGATGACATCTCGAAAAGCTTTTTCTGTCGGACCGATTTCCCCGCCGCGGTTTTGCGTGACCTCATTTCAGGAAACAAAGAAGGTTTCTTGTCAGCCCGGATAATCAGATTTGAGAGGATCCTTATGTTACGGATACGGTGGAGGACGGGAACCGATGAGCGGAGGGCCGGCAGAGCGGAGACACCGAGGAGACAAAGAGGAGACACCGAGGAGAGAGACTGAGGAGACACCGAGGAGACAAAGAGGAGACAAAGAGGAGACAAAGAGGAGACAAAGAGGAGACACCGTGGAGACAAAGAGGAGACACTGAGGAGACACCGAGGAGACAAAGAGGAGACACAGAGGAGACAAAGAGGAGACACCGAGGAGACAAAGAGGAGACACCGTGGAGACAAAGAGGAGACACTGAGGAGACACCGAGGAGACACCGAGGAGACAAAGAGGAGACACCGAGGAGACAAAGAGGAGACACCGTGGAGACAAAGAGGAGACACTGAGGAGACAAAGAGGAGACACCGAGGAGACAAAGAGGAGACACCGAGGAGACAAAGAGGAGACACCGAGGAGACACAGAGGAGACAAAGAGGAGACACCGTGGAGACAAAGAGGAGACACTGAGGAGACACCGAGGAGACAAAGAGGAGACACCGAGGAGACAAAGAGGAGACAAAGAGGAGACACCGAGGAGACAAAGAGGAGACAAAGAGGAGACACCGAGGAGACAAAGAGGAGACACCGAGGAGAGAGACTGGGGAGACACCGAGGAGACAAAGAGGAGACACCGAGGAGACACAGAGGAGACAAAGAGGAGACGAAGAGGAGACACTGAGGAGACACCGAGGAGACAAAGAGGAGACAAAGAGGAGACACCGAGGAGACACAGAGGAGACAAAGAGGAGACACCGAGGAGACAAAGAGGAGACAAAGAGGAGACACCGAGGAGACACAGAGGAGACAAAGAGGAGACACCGAGGAGACAAAGAGGAGACAAAGAGGAGACACCGAGGAGACACAGAGGAGACAAAGAGGAGACACCGAGGAGACAAAGAGGAGACAAAGAGGAGACACCATGGAGACACAGAGAAGACAAAGAGGAGACAAAGAGGAGACACTGAGGAGACACAGAGGAGACAAAGAGGAGACACAGAGGAGACAAAGAGGAGACAAAGAGGAGACACCGTGGAGACACAGAGGAGACACCGTGGAGACACTGAGGAGACAAAGAGGAGACACTGAAGAGACAAAGAGGAGACAAAGAGGAGACAAAGAGGAGACACCGAGGAGACACAGAGGAGACAAAGAGGAGACACCGAGGAGACAAAGAGGAGACAAAGAGGAGACACCATGGAGACACAGAGAAGACAAAGAGGAGACAAAGAGGAGACACTGAGGAGACAAAGAGGAGACAAAGAGGAGACACAGAGGAGACAAAGAGGAGACAAAGAGGAGACACCGTGGAGACACAGAGGAGACACCGTGGAGACACCGAGGAGACAAAGGGGAGACACCGGTTCCCACAACTCGGGTTATTACTTCTATAGTTTGTATTTCTTACCAGATTTTTCTATTCATTTGAGAGAAAGTATGAAATGCAACACATGCAACATTCCTCTCTCACTTTGTATCAATATATATGTCTCTCTCTCTCTTTGTATCAATCTATTTGTCTCTCTCTCTTTGTATCAATCTATTTGTCTCTCTCTCTTTGTATCAATCTATTTGTCTCTCTCTCTTTGTATCAATATATATGTCTCTCTCTCTCTTTGTATCAATCTATTTGTCTCTCTCTCTTTGTATCAATCTATTTGTCTCTCTTTTAGTATCAATCTCTTTGTATTTGTTTTATTATGGAGTGTGTGTTCACCATCTCGTGAAAAAAATCTTGTTTTAAAGATTCCTTTCTTTTCCTCTTTCAGGTGGAACACGTTTGTCGTGGTCCCTTTTCCCCTTATTTCATTTATTTAATATTAACAGAAAATATATTTAAAATTAAAAGTGCAAGATGACTATTCAGGTATGGTGTCCAGTCCAGTACGAGGACCAGACCCTACCCTGTGGTGACCCTGAGTGTCTGCGGCCCGACGCCAAAGCCCCACTCATGTATTCATGCTCTCCGATCCTTCTGTGACGGTCAGCGCTGAGCCAGACAGCGGTCCCTCCGGTCAGCTCCACGACCGGCCAGAGCCTCGTTCTCCGCCCTCTTCCCGTCTCGGCCAGACCGGTTTTTATGGTGTTTACACAGACTGAGTCCGGTCAGCTGGGAGGATCATTGGAGGGTTTAATGGGCTCTTCTTATTGAAGCTTTTATTTCTTTATCGACAGTGGATTTAGACAAGGTTCCCCCCCCCCCCCCACAGTTGAGTCATTCTAAATCAATGTTAAAACATTCATTAGACTAGACTGAATATGCTGATAACAAAGAGTCTGTAAGAACAAAAAGATGTTTTAAAGATCCGTCCTATTTGTTTTATTCCAAAATAAAATATATACCAGAGCTCCAATCTAGGAAGGGGGAGTTTGCTGTCAGTTCACTGTTGATGGTCCCAGCTGCTGGAAACAGCTGGGGTTTAATTTCTAACAGAGCGCCGAGGTCCATAGTAAAAGTGTTTGGGCACATTAAATGTGAAAATGGCTTGTGAAAAGAAAAATAAATTTATGAAGCTGCTGAATGCTCATCTACAGACAGCGATTGCTTTATTAATCACAGTCCATGGAAGTGTGCGCATGTGGACCCGCTCTCCTCCCAACTTCTGCCCACTTTCAACCCTTATTAATGGATTAAATTGTAAATGGAGATTAACTAATGATCAATTATTGATATCCGTACTCCGACTATCATTATATATATCTTTTTTTTTTTAAATAATCTGTCTATTATTTATTTTTTAAGTTTCTTTTTTTAAATAATAGACAGATTGAAGATTGAATCTCAGAGACATGAACAAATGGTCACCATTAAACACCAGATGTTGCTGAAAACACTAATGGATGAATTACAAACACAGCAGCCCCGTTGCACCTTTCCTCACTGGGATGGATGTGCACTTTTCTAACACGCGCTTGTTTTCGGCGTTCCCATTTCGAGGGAGAACCGTGTGCTCCGTCGCGTACGAACGGCTAATCTCACCCAGATGGTCGTGTGCTGGTTTAGACAGGTGGAGGGCATATGGGCGAACAGACCAGTAACCCCAGTGCCGCTTCCGCCACCTCCGAGAAGGCTCGGAAGCACGCTAGCATGTTACTTCCTCCCGGCCTGCCAAGGACACACACACACACACACACACACAACGAGGCAGATCACTCCGGAGAACACTGGACTCTCGTATTCCACTCGTACGGCTTTTCTTGAAGAAAATTGGGTCTGAAGAACTGGCATGCATGACTACATAATCCCGGCTTTAGGGATGTGGGAGGAGAGGCAGCATCGATGGCAAATGAGAGGGACGGTGCAGCCGTCCATGGCAACAGATGAGAGTCTGACATCGGAGGGGGGGCAGATGGGGGAGTAGTAGACGGAGTCCCACATCGACCTCTCTCCCGGCTGTGCTGCGACTGTCTTGCTAGCTGCTCCTTGACTGACCGTCACAACAGTGGGTCGGGCTAACTGTGACATT
>NC_046989.1:3577399-3649899 GCF_009769545.1 Cyclopterus lumpus
GCTCACTGTCCGCGCACCGACCGCCCGACCGGCGCGTCCATCAGGCTCCAAAATGAGCGTTTTGAACTTTGAGTCAACGCAGCCGACAGCGCGGGGGAACTTTTCCGGTTCCGATGCGCGTTTTATTATTAAGAAATGTGCACGCGCACCCTGCACCGAGGAGGAGGAGGACCGAGAGGAAATCCTCCAGGAGCGGAATATTAATAAAAAAGAGAGAGATTTGTCCCTTTTCCTCCGCGCTCCGTGCGCTGCGGTCTGATGCGACTGCGAACATCCGCAGACAACGTCGTCCTCTCCGAGCACAGACTGCGCCCTGAGAGAGAGAGAGAGAGAGAGAGAGAGAGAAGCAGAGGGAGGGAGAGAGAGAGAGAGAGAGAGAGAGAGAGAGAGAAGCAGAGGGAGGGAGAGAGAGAGAGAGAGAGAGAGAGAAGCAGAGGGAGGGAGAGAGAGAGAGAGAGGAGAGAGAGAGAAGCAGAGGGAGGGAGAGAGAGAGAGAGAGAGAGAGAAGCAGAGGGAGGGAGAGAGAGAGAGAGAGAGGAGAGAGAGAGAGAGAGAAGCAGAGGGAGAGAGGGAGAGAGAGAGAGAAGCAGAGGGAGGGAGAGAGAGAGGGAGAGAGAGAGAAAGAGAGGGACAGAGAGAGGGAGGGAGAGAGAGAGAGAGATAGAGGGAGAGAGAGAGCAGATGGACTGGAGATCCGCGGGCATGTGACACATTTCAGACGGCAGGATGAAAGATAGATGCGGAATGTTCGCGATGATTGTGCACGGTGATGCGCGTGCACGATAAGCAGGAACTTGCTCAAAAGGCACTGTTTAAAAGAGTGCATTATGTAACTATACGTAATGACTTCATTAAAGATCATTTGAGAGGAATGGATGCTGCACCACTAATGACTGCATTACTTATGGTTTTATTGGGCGGCTGAATACATGCGGACGGATTAATTAATACTCCATGACTGCATTTTTATTTCACTTCAGTCTCCATCACAATATACTTTGTCAGAATATGTCTACACGAACTCAAACAATAAATCTCCAGTGGTTATGAACTTCTCTTTCTCGGATCACATGACCGACAGACTGACATGTGATTGGACAAAGGGGTTGATACTTTAACTTTTAATTATTCATCTTAAAAGGTTCATAACTGAGTGAGAAGTGTCTAAGTGGCCGCCATGATACCATGACTTTGTACTTTTTTCGAAATACTATACTATGAATTTCTATGACTTTTTTAAATACTTTTTTCAACATCCCATTTCGACGTAGGACTTAAATAGCATAGACTATCTAAGAAATGAACGTAGTCATCGTGACGTCACTATGATGATTATGATTATGCCGACGCCATCTTGGATTACGGTCGGGTCGCCATGTTTTTTTTTGTTGCATCCAACTAACGGAAGTTACCATATTTGTGTGACAACCTGTCAATCACAGTAAGCCCGCCCTAAAGCATACTCTGCTTTATGGTTTGACTCTATATGGAACATATATAGTAATAAGTAGGGTAATCTTTTACTCACATACATCAGACTTCTTTTTGCAACCAGAGGAGTCGCCCCCTGGTGGTCAGTAGAGAGAATGCAGCTTTAACACATGAAGCATAGACTTCTATACAACCAGAGGAGTCGCCCCCTGGTGGTCAGGAGAGAGAATGCAGCTTTAACACATGAAGCATAGACTTCTATACAACCAGAGGAGTCGCCCCCTGGTGGTCAGGAGAGAGAATGCAGCTTTAACACATGAAGCATAGACTTCTATACAACCAGAAGAGTCGCCCCCTGGTGGTCAGGAGAGATAATGCAGCTTTAACACATGAAGCATAGACTTCTATACAACCAGAAGAGTCGCCCCCTGGTAGTCAGGAGAGATAATGCAGCTTTAACACATGAAGCATAGACTTCTATACAACCAGAAGAGTCGCCCCCTGGTGGTCAGGAGAGATAATGCAGCTTTAACACATGAAGCATAGACTTCTATACAACCAGAGGAGTCGCCCCTGGTGGTCAGTAGAGAGAATGCACGTTGTAAGACTTCAGCATTGTCTTCACTCTGGTTTATATTGAGGAACTTATGAGCAGCAGGTAACGTTGGACGCTCTCGGCATTGATTCCATCTTCTAACTCCGGATCTGACATCCACTCGTCAATGGAGCTCCCTGGCTTCAGGGTGAGCCATCACCTTCTCCATCACCTTCTCCATCACCTTCTCCATCACCTTCTTCTTCTTCTTCCTCCCGGTGCCTGTAGCACCCGGAGGTATGAACAGCTAATTAAACAGCATAATAAATGTGAGTGTTTTTTAAATACTCTATGAAATGTGATATAGTGACATTTAGAACCTGTTTCTGTTGAAAGGTGGATTATGTGGAAAAGCTGGAGGTTTTTTTCTTTTTTTTTGTTTGAATGGTGCAAAGAGAAGAGCTTTTGTTCTTATACTGTGAGAATGCAGGAAAGGGTCCCAGCAGCAGCTCAGGCTGAATGTGAAAAGCTAATCTCTAATGCACTTTCATTTTCACAATCAAGCGTGTAGGAGGAGAGGAATCGGTGAATTCCCAGGCTCTCGTCTTTGAACGCGGTGCCACAAAAATATGAAAGCTCTCACACAAAACAGAAGCGGTCCGAGCACTCAGAAGCCGCCTGGAGGGAATTGAACTCCCCGCATCCTCACAAGCTCCCCGCCTGCCGGAGCAAAGGCTTGACTCGGGGTCTGGTTGTCACAGTTTGTCACCATCAAACTTCATATATATATATCGAGTGATTACCGGCAGTCGGTGTTCTCTGTGAATGCAACGCGCTGGAAACACGCTGCAAGATCTGCATGCTTTAATCAGAAAGGACGCATCTGTCAGCTCAAACCTGTGTCCTGGGGTGACTGTGGGTCAGTGGTCAGCATGCCCGTCTTTCAATCAGGGGGTTTGCGGGGTTCAATCCCCGCCCTAGTCGATGTGTCCTTGAGCAAGACACTTAACCCTGAATTGCTCCCTGTAGCTGTGTCTACAGTGTGTTAATGTAACATGATTGTAAGTCGCTTTGGATAAAAGCGTCAGCTAAATGACATGTAAAAATTATTATTATTATTATAAATTAGGATTTTTTTAAGATTCATGAATGCATTTCATTTTGTATTATTTATATTCATGTATCTATTTGTATTATTTATTATTATTATAAATTATTATTTCTGTATTATTATTATAATAATAATATTCTTAAAAAAAAATACAAATTCATGTTTCCATTCAATTGTGTGTATATATATATATATATATATATATATATATATCTATATATATATACCCTCACAGGTGACCAAGCCACCTTCTGCATATGGGGCCCACTGAAGCAGGTGCACCAGCTCGACTCGTTGAACGACCGCGGCTGCGACAAAAACATCAAATCGATTGCAGACATCGCCGCGTTCCCTTTGCCCGAGAAAGTTGCACGTGCGCTCATTTAATGGACGTCTCGACCCGACGCTTTGCTGACTGCGCATTAAGTAAACGGAGCTTTCCATTAGCACCGAATAGAGGAGGAAGCCACCCGCCGAGCCTCAGGAGCGCAGGCTGTACTGGGTCTGCATGTAATTCGAGGCAGGTAGTGTTGCACTTCCATCTATCCATTAAAGAAAAAATCAAAGGGAGGCTTGTTTTTCCTGTGACACCAGGGAGGGCTGCGTTGTTTACAGGAGGCCGGTTGTTTATTTGTTTGTTTGTTTTCCCCATCACCTGCCACAGATGGAAGCCACGATAGAAGACGGGGCCGGAAGAGGACCCCCCCCCCCCGTCAAGAGACGCCCAGTTCCCTTTCAGAGCGGAGGATTAACCAGAGCGCAGGGCTCAGAGGTCGCCGAGGGCTCAGAGGTCGCCGAGGGCTCAGAGGTCGCCCAGGGCTCAGAGGTCGCCCCGCAGCTCAGAGGTCGCCCCGCAGCTCAGAGGTCGCCCAGGGCTCAGAGGTCGCCCAGGGCTCAGAGGTCGCCCCGCGGCTCAGAGGTCGCCCAGGGCTCAGAGGTCGCCCCGCAGCTCAGAGGTCGGGTCGACGCGCACCAGACAGCGGCGCATTCGTCTCAATTTACTTTCCATGTGCATTAGGACATAAGCCATCTACAATATGTCCCATAAAGCCACCATCTGTATACCACCGAGCTG
Organism: Cyclopterus lumpus; assembly: GCF_009769545.1. Lineage (NCBI taxonomy): Eukaryota > Metazoa > Chordata > Actinopteri > Perciformes > Cyclopteridae > Cyclopterus > Cyclopterus lumpus. The sequence goes on from NC_046989.1 coordinate 3,581,552, forward strand.
AGCCCCAGTACGGGTTAGGAGATAGATGAGCATGTGAGGGCAGACGTACACTATGACTATGATGTATGTACACCAAAGCAGTAAAACATTAGCCAGAAATGAGGTTTCATTACCATGTATCCGTCTCTGTGAGCGTCGTCTAGCCTCACAAATGCGATGCATTGCACATTTTTCTTCTTCTTCCAAAATCACCGGGGACTTTCGATGGAAAACGAAGAAGAAAAATGTGGTTTATAGATTACGGAAAACGTGTGATTTAGGTGAATTCATCCAAGCAACAAAATGTATTTTACACCATCCTGAAGGTGTCAGGCTGGAGGATGCGTCGAGTAAGCAGCAACCGGGAAGTCGTGTGAAACATGCGGGAGCTTTTCCATCAGTCGTTGGTGTCTCTACAGGCATTGAGATGCACTCGGTTTATATTCATTAAATTACATATCTTCTACGAAAATGGTCTTAACCTGCCAAAACATGTAAAAATAGACCTGAGGAGAGATGATCCATTGTATGCTGCATGACCTGCACGACCCTTTGGCTGGACACATGTCACAGTGACTGTACGGTGATGATCCTCCTGGGTGGGTGTGTGTGTGTGTGTGTGTGTGTGTGTGTGTGTGTGTGTGTGTGTGTGTGTATGGGGGGGGGGGGGGGGGGGGGGGGGGGGGGTGAAGTGCCGTGTGGAGGACTGAAAACAACAACATTTTATCGACACAAATAATCTATAACAGAAAAGCAACAAAAAAAGCCGCAAAAAGCAAAAGAGAAAAACTGCTCGTGTCAAAATAATCAAATCTCTTTCCACATTTAGTGTTTATTTGTTGACGTCACGTTTCCAACGGGGCGACACGTGTGAACGTGAGCAATGAATACATCTATTTGCTTAGGTTGTTTATTTGTTTATTGATGGCACGAGATGGCTGGTTGAGAGAATGAGGTTGTTTGGTTCCTGCCCACCGTCACTGCACCTGAGTCCGTCGAGCCGTTTCCTCCTCCCAGTCTGGTTGCTAGGCGACGCTAAACAACCCGCGGCTTCAACCTATAATACATAAAATATTCAACACCGAATAAGCAACAATTAAAGTGAAAAGACATGCATAAGATAGTTTGTGTTATAATTGAGTTTAACAATCCACGAAGAAACAGTCGGGATTGTGTGGATGAGCTTTTCATCAGTGACCACACAATCCTCTAAAGTAGTGAATAATGATGAGTTATGAGAGTTAATGAGTCATTAAGTCACGATTAGCTCACTGATCTTGTCTTCATGAGTCCTTCCCGAAAAATATGTGAAGAAAATAAAATCTTGTAGAAAATGTTAGAAAAGAAGTCACAAAGTCAACTCGTAGTAAACGTTAATGTATCAGGAGCTAATTATTGACGTCGCACGCTGAACACATTTAAAAGCCATTCGGTTATACAAATAAAAATATGTAACTGAATTACCTTAAATTAAAAAATCCACCAAAAAAAAAGAAAAAGTCAGACAGGAGGAGGGATGGCGATAACTTCTGGCAGATAATAAAATAACTCCAACCTGAAACTTTGAAAGAAACGTCAGGTTGCCAAATCATTTGATTGGAAGACAGGTGTTTTATAATAGCTGACAGCTCCCCCCCCCCAAACCCCACCCCCACACCTCACAGAGGAGGTTTCCCAGCATGCAAAGTGACGCAAAAGCCTAATAAGGTCGAAAAAAGGTTTAGTTTAAAATGAGTCTATTGGCCCCAGAGTGGCGAAGAAATAACTACTTTTAGGGGTAGAAATGTCGGTTGTCCAGACTGAAATATCTCAACAATTATTAAATTGACTGCCATGAAAACGTGTCTGTTCATGATCCCCAGAGGATGAATACTCCCTCCTCCTATGTTGCGTGCCTCTGAAACAGGAAATATGTGTAAAATATGTGTTGCACGGTCTGACCAAGCTGCATTATTTGACGCATTGGAGGTGAGAATGTGCAGAAATAATCCATTGAGAGCTAATATTGTACATTTTGAGTGTATCACTGTTGGCTGGATGTAATTCATGCTCCAGAACTAGACGTGCTACTGAAGTTACATCGTGATGTCTGCGTGAACTCCAACGTCCTGCGGATAACACTAAACTTTAGACGTTTTAGGAGGAGAGAAAAAAAAGAATAAGAAAAGCCTGTGGATGAAACATGAGGGTTTGGGGATTACAAGCTGTAATTCTCTATTAGCTCAAGTTGACATGCTCAGACTGGAGATCTTTATGCTGCTTTGGCTCAGGGGTAGCTGCTTTAAAACCCCAAAATATGGGAGCGGCGTTATGCAAAAATGTGAGCAAGAAAAACAGTTTTACTGGGTTTGATGTTCAATTCCAGTACTCCAGTACTTTACAGTATGAAGTATTCAGAGCTGAGGAGTCCACGTCTTTGAGCTTCTAACCACCCTCTTTAGGATTCAAAACATGTTTTCAGAATTCAAAAAGGAAAAAAATCCTTGAAATGGAGAATTTGAATGGAAGTCAATGGACACAACCACGACTTACGATCTTCAGGTCAAAGTGTTCGGAGTCTGGAGCTCACGTGTCACCTGTGAACTTGCATTGACTTGTGTAGCAGAAGAAACGTCTACAGTGAGAGAGTAGAGCCATCTTATTGCTCGTATGCATTTCCAGGAGGATTACGTGTAATGCGTTTAATGGTCTTTGAAACGACCATTAAACGCATTACTTCCTCTATCTGTAAAACCAAAAATATCACATTTCAATCTGTGAAGCCAGGGCCCTATATAAAAATATACTGTATATATATATATATATATATATATATATATATATATATATATATATATATATAAATATACTGTATATATAAATATAAATATATATATATATATAAATATATATAAATATATATAATATATATATATATAATATATAAATAAATATATATATATATATATATATATATATATATATATATATATATGTAACTAAATAAATATAACAAATATAAAAGAAATGCTTCGGAATTAAATTCCATGCCCCCTAACTTTGTATTCTTGAGGAAAAATGGTAAGGATTCAACATTTCAATTAAGCAAACCGAGACAATTGTTTTTAATGCCTGTTGAAATGTCAGGAAATGATGAATGTGGGCGTGTAATGCAATTTGAGCGGCCTCTCCCGAGACGGTTACGCACAGCAAAAAAAAAGAAAGACTTATTGTCATCGGGCTTCTCAGCAAAACCGTTTTTAATCAAATTGGAGACTTCTTTGACGACGTCAACGTATTCAATAAGACCGTCTTTTGACATACGACGTGTCATTTTAATGTGATGAATTATTCGACCGTAATGCATGTATGAACAGAGCGGGGGGGGGGGGGGCGGGGAACCCAACCCGCGGGGCCCATGTCACATTCATTATTTTAGAGTTACTTTACAAGTGAAAATGTAATTAAAACAAAACGTGGGTCACCGTGAAGACTTTCTCGCTCTCGGCCTCATTAGGACACGCCCCCGTTTTATTACGCAACGTCAGGCTAGCTAACGTCAGGTCTAGACTGACGCGGAGGCCGAGGTTTGGCTGACCGAGCACTAATTGGAAACATTAATCCGCTTTATGTCTCCTTCTGCTGAACGTCCCCGGTGTGGGCGTCTCCCCGGGCCTTCTTCATGCCGCTTTAAAAACTGTGACACAGAACACGAGCTCCAAAAGAGGGAAGTTAGCACGCTGTCCGTGGTGCTGAACACCACCGCAGGCCGAGCGGGCTTCACCCAGACGCTGTCCGTGGTGCTGAACACCACCGCAGGCTGAGCCGGCTTCACGCAGACGCTGTCCTTGGTGCTGAACACCACCGCAGGCCGAGCGGGCTTCACGCAGACGCTGTCCGTGGTGCTGAACACCACCGCAGGCCGAGCGGGCTTCACCCAGACGCTGTCCGTGGTGCTGAACACCACCGCAGGCCGAGCCGGCTTCACCCAGACGCTGTCCGTGGTGCTGAACACCACCGCAGTCTGAGCCGGCTTCACCCAGACGCTGTCCGTGGTGCTGAACACCACCGCAGGCTGAGCCGGCTTCACCCAGACGCTGTCCGTGGTGCTGAACACCACCGCAGTCTGAGCCGGCTTCACCCAGACGCTGTCCGTGGTGCTGAAGTACTCTACTTTTTTAAAGTGTGAGCAGCATTCGGCATCACCATGATGAAGATAACTACATTTCCAAGTTTTATTGAATTATTGGTTAGATATCTGGCGAGCAAATTCATACACTCCAGATGATAAACCATTTTGAGTTCCCCTTAAATTATGGTCTGGCTGAGGAAACCTTTTGCAGAAGTCTGAGCTTTAGACAATAATAGGTACGTTATCTTGTTATCTCTTCGACCCTGGGATATTTTTGAGGGATGATGAGCAGCAGTAAGCAGTAATCAGCGGCGCTTGGAGCGTGTCCAAAAGTGTCATCATCCCATGAAGAATAAAAGACACTCCCGTATCCTAAAGAGTACGTTTGTGCTGCACACAGCAAATCTGCAGTAAGATGTCTGTATCACTCCTGGTGGGAACAGGGATGCTGGGCCCACGCTATCGTCATCGAGGGGAAAGAAACCAGCTGGAGAGCTCGAGTTATAAACTCGGGATGAACCCAGGCGACATATTCGACAAAGGATTCAACTCGGATGGTTAAAATTAGAATATTTTCTTTAGGCAGGAATTACTCTTCCACAACCTTTTTGTTTACTTGCATGAACCTTGGACCGATGCCGGCGCACTTCACCGATAATGGAGGGGACAAAAACAAAAAAAGAGACTCGTCGCCAGGTGGGAGAGCTCCCTCGAGTTTGCCTTCATTTCACCGGGAGCAGATGGCGGTTTCCATTGATGATTTTAATGAGCGCTCGAACAGATGTGGCAGGTGTCACTCATGTGCCACAAAGAGACGAGCACGAGAGGTTCGGTGGAGGCGTTCGAGGCTATGTGCGGATGATTATTGAGCGTGGGTTGTTCTTTGACGTGCAGATACATATTGACATTGATTTTACGGCTCTCTGTCTGACAGTTCCCATTCGCACTTCATCAGGATGTGTGTGTCCACATTTTTAAAAAAGACAAGAGATCCCAGAACATTGTCTTCTGTGTTTTATTTTACAACTTTTGTGAGAAAGTTTTGACTTTTCTTTCCCAAAAGTGTAATATCTTGGAAACCAATGCTCTATTAAATAAAAAGAAATTAAAAGATTCCTTCTGCGCTGGTTAAATGGCACCCGGCTGGAGAATTAGCACCAGCATCTCCATTCCAACAGCTGTTTACAATGGGAAAAATAAATGAAGAATATTTTAAGAATATTGTATTTCGTTCGGTGTTGATCACACAAAAGAGGGGAAAAAAGTGTCCACAGGATTTCTCTTTATTGTTGCTCTCCGATAAGTTAATTTCTAAATTTGAGAGCTTAAAATAGTTTTAGCCGTATAATAAAATAAAAATAAAAACCTTTGCCGTGGTCATTTGACAAGTTTGGATAAAGAAAAAATCACTAAACGGAATATTTTTTATCTTTCTAAGTTTATTTCACACTATTTTATTTGTGTTCATATTCTTTCATTGTTGGTTGTTTATTCTGTCATTCTCTGAACTATCAATTTGCATTGAGCACTAAAAGTATATTCTTATTTAAAAAGAGAGATTTCTGTAGTTTAGTGCAACTCTTTTCTTTGCACAGCCGTCAGTCTTCCGAGTTCTTCTTCTGTATATTCAAACCAAACCATTATATTGTTATTGCTATGAAATAATAATAATAAAATAAAAAAAACACTTTCAATGTCCCAAACGATGGCTTCGCTTTCCACCAGCTAGGGTGTTCAGGAAGCTTAGATGCCGTATATATACAGTATATCAGTTAAATTGCTATAACGTTACATAAATCATTCATCAAAAAAAAAGAATCCTACATTATTATCTGAAAATGATCTGATTCGGTTGGCTGTGTGTGTGTGTGTGTGTGTGTGTGTGTGTGTGTGTGTGAGTGTGTGTGGTTTCAGCACTTACCTGTGCTTGTGTATCTGACAGTGAATCTATCCTCTGCTCCGGCACACAAACAACCAATCACACACACAAGCGGCGGGTGGGCCGAGGCTCCAGCTGACCCCGGGGATGAAGCTCCGGATCGGGCTTCATCCTGGTTCATTTGGCCTCTCTCTCTCTCTCTCTCTCTCTCTTTCTTTCCCCCCTGGCAGTTTAAGGCCCTCAGACAACGGAGAAACCGGCCGCAATAAACAAGTCTATGTGACATCAAAGGTGAGAGGAAACACAGTCCTTAGAGGAGACAGCTTTGGGGGATTTATTTCTTTATTATTGCTGTTATTTTACACAGGGGGATTCCAAATAAGCCTCGAAGGAACGCTACCGGCTGTCTGAAAGCCAGCCAAGGCTCTTCACGGAGGCTTCCATCTCCTTCCACCTCCTTCCTTTTGTTTAACACAGACTTTACTCAGTTGGAAAAGGGCTCAGCTGAGGTAGGAGGGGGATTTAAAAAGTCAGGTTACCCTCACGAATTTTGAACTCATCTAGTGGCAGATCAGTGGCTGAAAGGGATGAGACGCTAACGGGGTGGACAGACACATCTTCTGGTGTCTTGACTTCTGGATTTGCAGCTAATTTGTCCCCCGGCTGTAATTACAACCCAAATCAGGCCATTAGTTGACCGCAGCAGGCAACACGGTTCAGCCGGAGCGGTGATTAAAAAAGGATAAAAGGCCGACTGCTGAGGGAATCTCGACCCGACTATCATCTCCATCTGACTGACGGCTCTATTTATTGGTGATTTCTAAAAGCTGTAAAAAGTTGAAGACGTGTTATTACACCAAACCACGAGCGTTGCATGCAGGCCGCTTCAGGCGATGACAAAATAGCATTCAATCACGTTCCTCGTTAAACCGACTTCTTTCATTTCATTGCCGGTTGTTGTTCTTCATCCGTTGTATTGGCAGAAGAGGAGCAGTTCAGGCCGGATGATTTCTGGCGTCGATGCTTCGGCGGAATTGCAATTTTTATCTGGGCTGCCATCTGGAGGTCAATCATATTTTTTTTGGCACACCCCTATAAATCTGGAATCGCACAAAAAAAAAACTTTAATTTCACTCCGTCATCACACAGATAAATTCTGATTGTGGCATTAATGTCAACGAAGACAGTTTGCGGTCTCTGATCGGATTGAAGCTTCAGTTACACATTAGATCTTTTTATGGAACCAGCTTCCACTTTCAGTCCTGGAGGCAGACACAGTCACCTCATTCAAGAATAGACTTAAGACTTTCCTCTTTAATAGCCCTTATAGTTAGGGCTGAATCAGGTTTGCCCTGGTCCAGCCCCTTGATATGCTGCTATAGGCTTATAGGCTGCTGGGGGATGTTTTAGGATACACTGAGCACCTCTCTCCTCTTCTATCTCTCCTTATGGATGAATTTACATCTCTCCATTGGACCTTATTAACTCTGCTTCCTCCCCGGAGTCGTTGTGACTTCACGTCTCATAGGGTCCATTGGACCTGGAGGTGTCTGATGATGGTGAGCCGGCCTCCTGCCTTGGACCCTTCAACGATCAACGACATCCAAGACAACATCTCTTCAACCTGCAAACTATACGTGGGCGACCAATGATGATTTGTTCCTGCAAATCAAATGTGGAAATGTGCCTCCATAAAAATAAATAAAAAAAGGCAAAACAAAAGCAAAATAAAAGGTAATTTATCAAGTTGAGCTGACTGATTAGGAAGAATCTCTGCAGCACTTTGTTGAGCGGCGTGATATGCGAGGTTTAGGTAAAGTGCTGCATCGTTTACGGAGGGATTAGTGCGCAGGATAAATCTCTGGCGCAGCATTAAGTCGACGGCTCATTGATTACGAGGCGGACCTTTGTGTTCAGAAGCTGAGGCTGACCCACTTTTCCTCACGGAGCTTTTTATCACCATCGTTTTTCATCGGTTGCGCCACCTGCCACGGCAAGCCGGACTTTGTCAACTGTCCGGGACTTGATGAATAGTGTGTGTGTGGGGGGGGGGGGGGTTATTGTGCAGTGAACGAGTCAGCGATGGGAGGGTGTGTGTGGCAGGAGCCCCCATCATAAACGCCTGATGGGCCGATTGAAAGGTGGACTTTACCTCAATGGGCTGACGGGCTAGTTGGTGCCTTCCTCTGCGTCATTATATTTAAAAACAAGGACAAATCTTGTCCAGTGTTTTAAATATTCATTTTATAAAACATCTGCATTAAAAAAAAACATTAGGCTCTGCATCTAGAATAACATTTGATAAAATATAGAAATTCTAAATATTCAGAAATGTATACCCATTGCAACACATTGATTTTACTGTAAACAATCTACTGGTTATATATATATATATATATACACACATATATATATATATATACACATATATACACACATATATATATATATATACACATATATATATATATATATATACACACACATATATATACACACATACATATATATATATATACACACACACATTATATATACATACACATACATATTTCATAGTGCTGTTGCCTCTTTAAGGGGAAGAAAATGTATAACGTAATGTAAATAGCTTTGCGTACATATGAATTACATTATTTCCAAATGTATACAATAATTTGTATACCATTTACTGCATATTGTTTCTATTTCATTTTGATCACAATTGACATATTTGTATACGTGTTCTACAATGACAAACACACACTCCTAACATACCATAATTCCCCCCGTCACCCATCCCCCACGCCGTTCTCCTCCCCCTCCTTGTTGTTGTCATTCTGCCGCCATGAAAAACCATCACAGGTTAAAAGTTCACCGTCGGAAGGGAACATCATTACACATCATTTTCAAAAAAAAAAAAGATATTAGGCTGCGTTAATGCTGCCCGGCCTCTTTACCTGCCCGTCACATAAAGTCCTCTTCAGGCTTCGCCGAGAGCTCAGTCGTGCAAAAAAAAAAACGATAGGGAAGGGAGGGCAACTCAAAAAACAGGCCATGCATATGAAATACATTCATATTGACGAATATGTCAACCAGGGCTCACTGTGCAGAGAGAGAGAGAGAGAGAGAGAGAGAGAGAGAGAGAGAGAGAGAGAGAGAGAGAGAGAGAGAGAGAGAGAGAGAGAGAGAGAGAGAGCGCCCGTGGCATCGGTGGTATTATCGGATGCTTGGAGGCGACATCCCAACATCGGGGGGGCCTCAGATGAGGGGCGGGGGGGGGGGGGGAGGAATAACACCACGGTTTTAAAATATTAAAATAACAACATAGATACATATATAGCCCAGTAAATAAGCCCTTTTTTTTTTTTACTGGGTTGAATGGTGGAATTGGCTTGGAACCAGCGATGACCTGAGCACATGTGAAATCAACTTTTCCTTTCCGAAAAGATTATAACTGGGACGGAAGAGGAAGGAGGTTAACACTAAAATGTAATATCCCATTAATCTGGGAGATGTTTTGAAAAAGGTAAGTCTGGCTTTCAATCTTTTTCAATGAGCAGTTTGTGAATGATTAATATAAAAAGGTTGCATCGGCATGTAACGGCTTATTGGCAGCAAATGCACGAGCAGTGCTGCATTAGACTACAATATTAGCTATGATCTATAAAACACAGTTCCGCTAGAGAACATTGGCATGGACCCGATCTAAATATTTTTAACTGCCCCGACACTCCCACGGCGGCTCCGCACCGTCTTGCTACTTTAAAAATTAACTAAGAAGACACAGAGCTGGATTCATTATAGATATAAAACCGGAGAGATCATCCACACGATTATGAACACGTCCTCCCGAGTCTCCTCCTGCTGCGGTTATGAGAATAACACCTGTGCTTTTATGGACTCCGGGAGCATCAGATGTTCGGGCCGGCTGCGGGCTTTTAATATCTGGACTTTGATGCCGAAGAGCAGCAAAAAAAAAAAGGTCAAGAAGAGTCATCATAGAATGGACATCAATCAATAAATAGAAGTGACTTAATAATACAAGTAAGTGCTACGATATTGCACAATAACTGCACACGTCCTTGTTTAAAAAACTAGTCCAGCTTCAGACCTGCTGCGGGGTGCGCTGGTGTTGGTGTGGAGCTCAGTTCACCGATGGCTGTGGGGGTAGAAGCTGTTTTTTAAAACCCTGGAAGTCTTGCGGGGGTCTTTCAACGCCCCGGAGCGCCTTCCAGATGGCAGGGTGGAGGATGTGTTGGCCGGGGTGAGCTGAAGATGTCTTTCCAGTGAGGGCAGGGGGGTCCGATCCTTTTCTGGGCGACGGGTTTCTGACTCCAGAGAGGTGGTCTGGACACCATACTGTAACACAGCATGTCAGTGCACGCTCTGCAAACTTCTCCACTTCTACTCTCGTCTCATCTGTCTCGTCCCCATTGTTGCCATGTTGTGGTTTTTGGAGCTATTGACGAGAAAATGACTATATTATATACCATATATTACCATATTACCAAATTCATATCCTCCAAAGTGACGTATCTGATAGTGGCAGCAACCTGTCAATCACCTTGTGGCACCGCCCTAAAGCATAACCTGCTTTATGGTCTGTTTGACCATAATTTACTAAATGAACATCACGCTGTATTGAAGAAGACTTGAAACTAGAGATTGAGACCAAAAACTAATGTTTACAATGTTTACTGAGGGAATACATCAAGAGAAGTAGAGTCATTTATATAGACTTCTATACAACCAGAGGAGTCGCCCCCTGGTGGTCAGGAGAGAGAATGCAGCTTTAACACATGAAGCATAGACTTCTATACAACCAGAGGAGTCGCCCCCTGGTGGTCAGTAGAGAGAATGTAGCTTTAACACATGAAGCATAGACTTCTATACAACCAGAGGATTCGCCCCCTGGTGGTCAGGAGAGAGAATGCAGCTTTAACACATGAAGCATAGACTTCTATACAACCAGAGGATTCGCCCCCTGGTGGTCAGGAGAGAGAATGCAGCTTTAACACATGAAGCATAGACTTCTATACAACCAGAGGAGTCGCCCCCTGGTGGTCAGTAGAGAGAATGCAGCTTTAACACATGAAGCATAGACTTCTATACAACCAGAGGAGTCTCCCCCTGGTGGTCAGGAGAGAGAATACAGACTTCTATACAATCTTGTGGCTTCACTCGGCAGAACCGGCAGTTGCCTCCCGGTGGGGATGTCGTCGTATGTCTACACAACGCCTCCTCAATCCAACTTGACACTTTCCGAGACACCTTGCCTTCACTTTCCATCACACATGGTGCCCCAGAACACGGTCGCATGCAACTCACGGTCAAAACCACATACCGTATGTCGAGGCAACAAAGGCTTCAAATAATTACGTAAATGAAGTCAAACGTAAATGCCTTCTCGTCCACCCCGGGTGGATTATCTCCGTGCTTATGCTACGTCATCTCACTCCCTGTGCATGTTCTCCGACTGTCACAGACCCGGGAACGAGGAGGACAGGCTGGTGTCAGGGGAATAGATGAGGGGGGGCTTAGCGCTCAGCCTCGTGGTGCAGGGTCAGGCTTGGAGAGAGGTAAAGGACCTTTGAAGTCCGACTCTCTGTGACCGGTGGGACAGGAAGTCCTCGATCCCGATGCACAAAGAGCTGTCGAAACCCAGGTCAAGCAGTTCGGATAGAGCAAACCTGCTGGACCACAGTGTCGTATGCGAGGCTATAAAAAGCGTCCTCGCACACGTCCTGGCCGACGCGGCGTGTCGAGTCGAGTCGAGTCGTGCGGAAGGCATCCGATTAGCTCTGTAGGCGTACTGGTGCTGGTCCAGGGCGGGGGTAGGGTGGATTTTGATGTGCTTTGAAACCTTTCAAAGCACTTTTGCTACGATGGGTGCGAGCGCCACCGGTCCACCAGTCATTCAAACAGCTGCCGTTGATGGTTGATTAAGGACGGGCAGCGTGGGAGGAGCCAAATACAAGCAGATCGTCTCCAGGAATCTCACGGAGCCCTGCAGCCGTCTTTATATTCACAGAGCCTTTTTGCTTTGGTGAATACAAAGTGGGGCATATACTTCCCATGGCATGGCACCTTGAACTTTGACCCTCTTGTTCACAGATTTGCTTTTCTTTTTTTTGTTCACAGCATTGTGGGTCCAGAAAACTACATTTGACTGTTCAGCGCATCGAGACGTACGAAATCTCGTCGTTTTTTTTTTTCTGGCATACTGAATATTCCTGCAGCCGGAGGAAATGGATTGTAAAAAAAAAAAAGGACTTGGAGGAAAGCCAGAGAGTTAATATACTGTGGAGCTGACGAGCAGATCGCTGACAGGTGTGTGCAGAGCCAGGGAGCCCGGAGAGAGACGTGACGAGCTGAGTGATGGCAGGTGCAGGTACACACACACACACACACACACACACACACACACACACACACACACACACACACACACACACACACACACACACACACACACAAGCTCAGGACACGGATGGCAAGAGTACGGAGCACAAGGGAGCTGGGACGGTGGCCGGTCTCAATCCGAGAGGACCGTCTCTGTGATCCATTCCACGTCTTTGCAGATCCAGAAGCGGCCTGAATCACCCAGAACACGGGGGAGGGGGGGGGGGGGGGGGCGCACGGCGGACAGGTCCTCCAAATGTTTCCCCCTCTCCTGCAGCTAATGAGATCGGAGGCGTCGGAAGAGTTTCATCCATCACCTTCTGCGAGCCGAGCTTTCTTTTTAAACAAAGCGTCCCCTCGCCGCTCTTCGTGTAACGCCGCTTCCTATTCATCATTTTCCTGAGTGCTCATGTAAAGAACCCCCCCCCCCCCCCCCCCCCCCTATCACCAGGTTAATTAGTAAAAATGGGGATCACCGCTTTGAAGAAGGAACACATTTTGATACCCGACTGATGAATGGGGAGACCTTTTTTTTTTATATAAAAAATATAATTGAATGCATGCACCTTTTAAAAAAAAATAATAATAATAATTTGCGATTTTTCCACGGGTTCATCACGTCTGCTATTATCGGACCAATCAATCAACCTTCTTGAGTTATTTCAAGTCCTGTTCAGTGCAATGAATCATCTTGTCCTCTAACCAAAAATAATGTTGCACCCCGCCACCCCCTGGAAAATGGTACTTTATTATACTTTTTACGTAGCTTTAGTATTTCAAATAAAGTTAGAAAGTTCCCTCGACTAAAAATAAGAACTAAAACCATTAAAATGTGGAAATAAAAGACAAAAATGTCACAAAATTTGTTAAAAACAAACAGAAAAGATGCACAAGCGATAACCGTATACGCAGAAAAACACCCGATGCACGTCGACAAAAGGCTTTTAGAGTAGAGACGTGTTCATGCTACAAACCGCAGACTATAATGTGACATTGTAAGTCATAAACTATGCAGCTGTACTAGCATTAATATTTCATACGCCGTGTCTTTTTTTGAGGATATTGATTTGGCATTTCGCATCCTCTCGGAATAGAAAATAACAACATATTTTTCGGGTTCAGGTTTGCTGAAAACGGTCGACAGTCCACGTGTCAAAGGGGGGGGGGGGGGGGTCCTCGTAGAAGGTCCGCGTGAGAGCCGGCAGGTCCTCGACCCCAACCTGAGGACTGGATTCACGAGGGTACATCACACCCTCCCATAACAAGGTCAGGAACAAGGAGAATATCAATTTTAGGAGACAGAAACTGAGTCATTTGCCAACATTTTCCTCTCCCACGTCTATTCTCTCGCGCTCGTCACCGCGGGCAACCATTGTTAAGTGATTGTTAAGGCTTCATTTTAACACTTTCAAAACACTCATTTTATAGACGATGCTGACGCACGGCTTTCAGAACGAGGCTTCTCTGAACCGACGAGGTTCAGGGAGAGAAAAAAGAAAAAAAAGGTACGTAAAATCGTTTGTATTTCTCTGGAGAGTCCCTTTCATAATGTTTTCCCAGACACTTTTATAATGACCATCTGAGCCCGTCGGTAGACTTTTAGTGGACGTACATTGAAGGAGTCCCTCTGAGCGACGCCCATTAAGCGTCTGTCTGCCTTCTGCAGAGTTCTCGCTCAATACTTTTAATTTCATCCAGACACACAGAAACAAAACATAGAAAAATATACCAAAGTTATCCCCTTTTAACTTCAAACTTTACTCTTGACACTGAATTTGAAAATATTCCTAGAAGACTTTTGGAATTACAAAATGCTCCTTGAATGTAATTTACCTTTAATTGGGACTTAAGCTCGCCACTAAAACAAGGTCATCTATTTCTTCAGGTTTCTCTTTCTCGTATCGATCCTTACAGTAAAAAAATAATAATACCTCGACTGGGAATTACGTTGATATTTCTTTATGTGTTGGTTTTGCAACGGACTGAATATCTCCAGCTGGTCAGCGACGAGGAGCTCTGCAGAGGATACTTCAGATAACGGATGCCTTCGCTTTCTCTGCAGGTAACCCAGAGGGGGGCTCAGGTGGAGGTGGTCTTTCACTGCGCTGCGTTCTTCTTCTTCTTCTTCTTCACGACAGGCGATTTACAACGGAGGCTGGAAGCTACTGCTGTGATTCGGGGGCTTAGTTTAATTGAAGTTGTGCAAGTATCCATCATCCAAACACACAGTTTGAATGGTGTGTGTGTGTGTGTTGGGGGGGGGGGGGGGGGGGGGGGGGGCTTGTGGTTTAATGACAGCTCTGCTTTGCTGAGCTCGGCCTCAAAGCCCGCAGAGAGGATGTACTGCGTAACCTTATTAGATACAGGAGGACTGGGGGGAGATAAGCGCGGAGCTCAAAGCTGAATTATTCACAGATTAACTCACTTCGGTCCCCGAGGCGTTCCAACAGTTGGCAGTTTTGTTAAAAACTTCTTCATGCGCGCACACCTTTTTTTTAATTTTTAATATGCAATATAAATGTTTTATAAAGGAAAGCATTTCACTTTGAAAAAAAAAAAAAAAAAAGGCTCTTTTTGAAATTCCTAACATTGAAAGTGAGTACTCTTAATCTTTACACAGCCAGCGGCTGATTGGGGTGTTGTTTAAAAAAAAGAAAATTAAAAAAAAAGGTACAATGTTAAGCACTGAGGGGGATCGAGGGGCAGAAATGGAATATAAAAGAATATTGGTGTTTTCTACAGTAGCCCAGAATGGACAAACCAAACCAAACACATTTGCATGTTCACTTTCTCACAATTTCACGCCCTTGTGTCGTTTTATGTCGTTTTCCTATATATATATATATATATAGGGTGGAAAAAGATGGGCCAGGTGTAGGTCTGATGGTCTGATGGTCAGACTCGATAGAAGATGTTGACAATAAAGGGCGTGTTTCACTTAAATATATATATATATATATATATATATATATATATATATATATATATATATATATATATGCACATTAATTAATTCTTCAGTTTCCACCTCAATGTCAATTTAGTGGCCTAATATCCTAGTACGATATTATATACACGATAGTACAACACAGCACGATACAATACAATAAAATACATGAACAAACAAATCAATAGTTAATTAGATTGCGATTTCTTTTAACTATATTTGCCTCGCTGGCAAAAAGGTGTTTTTATTAGTATCAGTTTAGTAAATTGCAATAACTCCTTCAGCAAAAACAAGGTCAAGTGGGGTTTGAAGACACACATATTCACAACGGAGCGCAACGCCAGCCACCGTGAATAAATACATAAAAGCTTCTGTAACGCTTAGTCTTTTTTTTTATTATTGTAGACACCGTGTTCTCACCACCGTGATCTCCATTTCTTTTTTCTTCCTTTTGTTGTCTCTGAGCATCGAGTTATTCCCACTTCAGAGTATAATTCACTCTTGTCTGCGACTTCCCTTGGTCCATTATATATTATTCTAGATTATGGACCAATTACTGGGTAATTAGTCCATAAAAAAAATCCGAGAGCAGCGTACAGACTTCAGCTACTCGCTATTTTATATCTCGACGGAGCACACCCACAGTTTCCTGGTTATTGATTTTTAAAAGATCTAAAAACAAAAGCTTGTCCCCGCGGAGAATCCAGTTAGTGGCTTTGCAGGGAAAGGACTCGCTGGGTTTTATGGCACTCAGAGTCCGACACATGAAGAGATGAAGCACTGAAGGAGCCACATGGCTAGAAGGTCTCTTAGAAAGGTCTCAAGGGCATTTGTGTAAGATAGAAAAGGGGGGTTGGACTTATTAGAGACTAGGAGGTAGATCTCTGATCTGGACCAGCTAGGCGAAACATAATAAAATACTAAACTGCTGAGGTGAAGCTGCTATCTGAGTGATGGATTCAGTGAAATCCCTCTTTGGGGGGGGGGGCCGAGGCGATTGGCGTTTCATCGTGAACCGGAAGCTGCGGTGGAGATACCCCAAACAGGTTTGAGGCCGAGCCGGGCACCGGCAGAGTCTCAAATAAAGACTCTCGGGGTGCCAGCAAAGACACGGAGCTCTTCTTCTTCATCACCCAATTTTTTACAAGGCGCAGAGAGAAAATGTTAAAAATAGCGTCTCGGTTCTTCTTCTGGGCCAGCGTCTCAGATTACTGTGCGGCGACCCGCCGGCTGATGAAGTGCTTCTGCATCTGGGCTTTTTTGAAGAGAGGTCCCCGGCAGACAGACGGGGATCAGACAAAGAGAAAGGGGAACATTAGAGAAGTGAGAGAACATTTTGAATTTAAAATGAGAGAGCGTTTCGGGCTCTTTACGGAGCGGGCAGGAAATGAGAACGGAGAAATAATGGAAGGAAAAAAGCAAAACAAGGCCGCCTCCACTTCCTGACAACGCACACACCGTTTGCTCGTGGGCGATTATGCGCTGAACCTTCACCACGTACAGTAATACCAACCGAACCGGCTGGAAATCAAGCTTGTTGTTCAGTTTTCGGTATCGGTCTTAACGCAAACTGATAAAAACCTCTTTTGCCAGCTGGGAATTGAGTTGGTCGACCCAATCAGACGCTCCACCCCGGTTCTCCCTCTCTCGGCCTAATGAATTACGTTTGATAAAGAACAACTGTTGTTGTGCCACTCCGGTGGATTTGGAGGTAAGTGTTTCCAACACGGGCTCCTGCGCTTCGCCGGTGTCGAAAAAGAAGCAATTAGCCCTCTGGATTAAAAGGTCCGTCAGCATTTATGAGCAGGCGAGTGCATCTGAAAGCCGTCGGCACTTCAGTCCCGTGGAGACGAGGCCAGAGAGAGAGAGACACCGGGGAAGTTAATGGCATGTGTGTGAGAGGCGGTCCCCTCGGTCCAGACCGGGCTTTAATAACCAGATTCAGAGTCGGCAGAGAACCACATTAAGATGTACGGGCTGAAGTGGGCCAGTATCCGAGCCCCAGAGGGAGGAGGAGGAACCGCGAGGACGCATATATAAATATAAATATATAATATAAATATGAATATATATATATATATATGGAGACGCCTTCGGGTGCAGGTGAGTCATTATTCTGGAGCATCTGCAGGATGAGAAGTGACCGGCCCCGATTCCAGAAGTCGGTGACCCCATTTTATTTCCTCATGCACACATTTCAGAAAGATCCCTTTGCAATGATGTCCTCCCAACAACTGAGGGGGAAATAATATAATGTAGGGAAAGGAAAACATATTCCACTGGGAGTCATTAAACTCTTTCATACTAAATAGCTTTTTAGGTTGTTTTCTTATTCTTCTTTTGGACCGTCGACCGGCAGCGTCATGGCTTTAACATGTTTTAAAGCTTTCTGGACACCCACACACAAACACAATGTTTTTATATATTTTTCACACAGAACTTGAATATTTACGTAGTTTGAACCGTAACTTTATTACTCCTTTCAGCCTCGCCGAAGGAAGCGTAGACCGGATCCCCTTTCACAATAAAAGCCCCAGACATGTAAATGTTTACCAGATGGAAATCAAAATTAACTCGGAGCATTTGAATGAAAAGGAAACTCGTTAAAATATCGGACAGTAGCTTTAGGTATATTCAACAATTAGCATTTTGTATGTTGCCTTTTTATTCTTGTTCTATACATTTAGCGGGACTAGAGCCGCTGGACTCAATTAGGATGATAAAGGTGTAATTGGTCCTGCCCTAACAGGTGCAACAAAGCCACCAGGAGATTCAGGACGATGTCAATCACCCACACGGTCCTAGGAAGGGCTCCAATTAGCCAGAAAGAATTGGTTAAAAATCACATGTTTTTGAGTGTGAAGGGGCCTTTGCAGGTTATTTATACCGTCCTGTGATACCTTTTTTATCCTGGGGCGATCTGTTAAATAAAAGATGTGGGAACACATTAATTTACCCATTAACCAGAACAATGATACCTCTTCCCTCCACTAGCATAGATGGAAGGACCCTCTGAGGAAGCGGCCTCAGTCAGCTTCAGCGTTGGCTGAAGGGTAATGGAGCTCGGGGGTGAGTTGTTGCATCCTTTAAGACTGAACCGATAGTCAATATTTCACCGACAGAATGGAGACAAGTCCAATAGAACCGACTTTTAGAGTTAGTCTCCCACGAAGAACCACGTTACTGTGGGAGAGCAGATAAGCCTGGGAGCCATTTTTTTTTTTTTTTTTGGGAGATCATTACTTCATTCCGGTCGGCGATGGAAGAATCAATAACGTGGCTACACTACTGTACCTGATCATTACCCGAGGACCGCTCTTCAGGTCCTCCCGGCTCTCATTAGTAGAGGAGGTCGTGATGGCGTTCTCCAGCCTTGCGTGTCCACATGGCGCCGAGGTAAAACGCCTTTTGAATATATTCTGAGCGCTCTAGTTGAAAATCGCTGAACTTTTTCAGAAGAGCAAATAACGACGTTGAAGCGCAACGCAGAGGAAAAAGGGAGCCACGTGGACGGAGACCCTCTCGGGCGCAACGGGCTGATTATTTTCTCTCCCGTCGTATTTGCGCCGTTGACACGGAAACCGTTTCATTACAGACGTCTTTTATGTAGCGCGAGGAAAATCCATAAACACGGTCGGAGGCTAATTGTTGCGTCGTGTTACTGCTACGAACCGGGTAACGGTCGGTAGGTGGAAACGGCTCTATTGCGTTAGCCGTGTATTTTTACTCACTACATGTGTGATACGTGCACGCTCAACCTTTTTGATTATGAGTTTCCTATGAATTATTATTATTATTATTATGAACATCCTACGTACGTACTTCTCTGAGGACTTTGATCTTTATTACACCATATTTTATCCATACATTCTGCACATGTCTTCACACTTTTCTTTTAATCAGTGCTATATATATATTTTTGAAACTCTTCCCCGGCAATAAACTATTTTCCTTCTTCTTCGATCGCTGTATTTTTTTTACTTTGTAGTGTAAATAAGCTGCAGTGGATGTTCGCCCCCCCCCCCGCGTCTTTGTTTTGGCTTTTTCATGTAGTGACTTCAGGCGCTTCACAATATTTAGACTTTTTAGGAAAAGCTGCTTTCTAGGTAGGAATGACGCCATCGTGGACATAAAAACCCACATGCGGCGCTCTTTTCACAGCATGAAAGCATCTCAGCAGCCTGGTGACCTTTAACGTTACATATCCAGTCAGACCCCCGACCGTATGATGGGTTGTGTCTGTGTGTGTATGAACACAACTACCATAAAACATCATTTAAAAATGAGACATTACGACTGAATCAAGGTTGCGAGAGTCTGGTTTACCAGCCGACTGGAAAAATAAACTTAAAGTATGAACACTGCCTACAATTTATATTGCCGTCAACTGAAAGCCACCATCCTGAAAATTGCAATGATATAAGACAATTCAGCTGCTCCCAATTTACATCCAGTAAGCCAACGTTCATGTCAAATGCAATAAGTCAGATAGTAAAGAGGCCTTTAATTTTTTTGCACCACTCAAATACACTGTTGTCTATGTAGATGGGCAGAAGGCGCCCATCTACATAGATAGTTAATAATATAATATATTCTAATATATAATAATACTTTAATATATAATTATAATATATAATAATATTAGAATATAATATATAATAATACTTTAATATATAATAATAATTTAACATATAATAATAATATTATAGATAATAATTTATTATATAATAATACTTTAATATATAATTATAATATATAATAATATTAGAATATAATATATAATAATACTTTAATATATAATAATAATTTAACATATAATAATAATATTATAGATAATAATTTATTATATAATAATAATATTATAGATAATAATAAATTGACGTAGACTAAATCGAGCTTCTGTAAAGGAATTGAAAATCTTTTTATCGATCTCCATCGCGGGGCGTCGGATCTCCACCCTCACCATACTTTATTCTGCCGAATAATGTTGAGGGAAATGTTGAGATCACGTCGAGTAAAAACTATAATTAGTTTTCTAGTTTCATGCTCATCCTCCACCCTGACAATCTGCCTGGCTCCTGAACACACTCCTTCCAGCATTGAATGCTAGTATTGAGGATAATTTGTAATATTAGTCTCGCACACGTCACCTTTTTTACCGTCCTGTTTTATCTCTGCTTGTGTCAACGGTTTTCAAACCGCTCACATCACCAGTTGAGGAAAAGATGGCCGATAGACATCTGTTTGGCTATCCGGAGGGGCATCTGTAGCTCGGCTGGTAAAAGCCTGACGTAACTCTCTCATTGGAAACGAGTACAGCGTTTTCTTAAAGCAATTTACAAAAAAAATAAATAAAGGTACTCCCGTTTATTCTCTGCCTTTTTTGAGTCGAAACACAATACACATTTGATAATAAAGCCCGATGGGTGCTGCTCTTTAGGTTTGATCCAATCCGAAGGGAAACATTTCGAGTTGGTAGCTTTTCTCCCCCGACTCGTGCCAAGATGCCATCTACTTTGACAAAAGGCCCGATGGGAGTTTACTCGCTATCTGGCGTCAAGTGCCAAAAAAAACAAAAAAAACTCTTTTGTTTGCCTTCTTCGGAAATCTGCCGTTACAAAAGGCGACATCTCATGGCGGCTTCCCGACGGACTGCTGCACCCCCTGAGCGGGGATTAATTACCCCCCCTGTGACAACTGTAAAGCATCGCCGCGGTTAAAAGCTTTTTCAGTTGTGATAATAAAAAAAAAAAACGTACGAAAGCGGAAATTAGATTCAGGAATGGAAATGAATGAAGAAAAAAGAAACTTCGGCAACGAGATTTGTTGTCGATTCACGCTCTCGATGCTCTGAGCGTGATGGGAAACATTCTATATATATAATATATATATATACGACGCGTGTCTTTGTCCTCGGTTTCTGTTATTTTGAAAGGTTCCATTTACTCTGTATTCATACCCGAGTTTACTGCGAATGCACCTCAGAGGTGTGATTCATTACGCTTTAAGAGCAGCCTCAGTAAATCTGGCCCTCGGTACGTTTTCATTATATTTAAATTATGTATATTGTCAGTCTTAGTGCCTTTTTTATTTACAATAAATACAGCCACCTTCGCTTTAACATGACTTATCCTGCCTGGCAGTCGGATGACACACGCTCTCTATTCTCTATTTAAAAAGGAGCGCCGTGGCTCGGGTCGGTTCCGTTCATGTGGGGAACAAAAGGCTTGATGATTTGGCGTTTGCGGCCCGATCTCCACACACGTTATCGGGGGTGAGGGGTTAAGACGGTGCTCTCCGTCACAATGAGGGGAATATCTTTCGGAAGAATGCAGTTCGTCTAACGGTGTAGTCGTCACCGATCAGGTGGGTGCTCTGGGGAGAAGGAAGTGGCTATCTTCTCCGATATATTCCAATAGTAAAAAAAAGGTAGGTATACCTGTGTGGATTCTCCAATACACCTCTGACTTCATCCCCCCCAATAGAGTTATGGACAAGTTCTAGCTCCATTAATGGATAAAAGGTCAAAGCCATTGCACATCTTGCTTATGAAGTTGAGAGCTTGGACTGTGGATAGCGAGAGCTAAAAACCCATGTAGAGGGTCGAAAGTGGAAAAGGTTGATCCTATCCAATATTTACATTCATAAACATGCCCATCTACATAGATAGATAATAATATATAATAACAAACATGCACCACATTCCGCATCTGGCTAAGATATCTTGGTCTAGAAAAATGTAAATCTAAGGCCTAATAATAATAATAATAGAAGCGATATATTTGGGCTATTGCGTCACAACATGGCGACGGCTCGCAGCTAACAGCGCTGACCGGGGTTAACAGTGTTCACGTGAGGGGGCAACAAGGAGCGGGTTACTACATGTGTGAGCAGATATATTTTAGTGCACTAAATATATATATTTTAGTGCCCGCGTTGCCTTAAAGCACTCCGTACATCTCCGTCTGGTCCCGGTCGCACTAATACACATAAAACATAAATATCCCGGGCAGACGTGAGACGGGGCGGCTTCCAAGTGAAAGAAAAACAAGATAAGACTGCACGGAAAAAAGCAAAATTACACAGCGGCTTACGCCGAGTTGTGTCTGAGGGACGCTCTAATAACTAAATCGTACTCTGACTGATGCACTCGTGGCTCCCTGGCAGCGAACTGCTGGCAGGTTCTACCGCGTGGGGGAACTTGTCATCGCAGGACCGATGATGAGAACGGAGGAGGTGGGGTTCAGCAGGCTGAGTAACGATGTCGTTGTAAGTGGGCTGGGTTCCCTGTCAGAGGAGAGACTGATGGGGCGTGTTCTGCAGAGACATACAGTACATGGTTCACCGGGGTCTCGCAGGGCTGGGAAGAGCCTGTAATTATTGAGAGTCGTATGTATTCATATATATATGTATATATGTGCTCTGAGTGAATAATGTGCCAAAATCCCATCGGCTTTGATTCACATTCGAGGTGAGCTTTGCTTGGTAATCTGCTTTTCTGAGCTATAAACTAATGTAAAAGTGGGATAATGTAGTTTCCATTCCTCTGCCCTCAAATTATATTGTGAATGTAGCTCTCAAATGCATATTAAAGATCTTTCCGTCTACTTTTCTCTGATATTTCAGAACTAATTATTCCAGAAATCTGCTATTATTCAACGAAATATGTCACACTGACGACTTCCCCTCTCTTCTGATTGGTAATAATCAGCGATCCAAACATCCAGATGACGGTGTTACTACGTAATACCTGCACGCCTTCTTCGTTGAGAGCGACACCTGTCGTGCCCCCGTCTCATGCCCGGTGTTTGTTTACCATGTAAAACAAAGAGAGGATGTATAAACTATAACAGGATGACATCAAGGTGAAATAAGACATTAACGAGGTGGAATATTAAGCATTGCTCAAACAAAAATCATCTTTTTCAGTTACAGCCATCCCTACAAGTCTTAAAAGGTGTGTCTTACTTTAAAGTAGACTAATGTAAAAAAGAAATGGTCATGCCGTCTAAATCAGGCAGGAAGTGTCCAGAACTTGCATTCTCTCTACTGACCAGCAGGGGGTGACTCCTCCGGTTTGCAAAAAGAAGTTCAGATTGCATAGAAGTCTATGAGAAGATGACCCCACTTCTCACTGTAAACATTGTACAACAGAAATGGCAGTTTGAGGTGTTTGTTTACGATAAGTTAAGAAGGCAGTCAAGCTGGTCTCAGCTCCAGAAGGTATACAATATTTCCTTCATTGACATTTTTAAAGTTAAGTCAAACGTTGAAGAAGTCTGACCAAAAGAAAATACCAATAATAGTAAAAAAAAAAATGTTGGTTGCCGCAGGCTGTCTTCTTCTCTGCGAGCAAGCTGAACATAATTCATTTCACAGCTGAAACAGTTTAAGGTTTTATTTTTTTACATCCCGATGCTTCGTCCCGCCCCCTCGGCACAAGGCCCCCTGTGAGAGTCAGTGTGAGACCTATCGGGCTTTCAAGTAACGACAATGCGAACGCAACCGGATTGTCACGAGACGCCTCCGAGAAAATGTGTGAGAGTGCAACAAGCAAAAGACTTTCAACCCCCGAGAGATTGTTGTTGTTTACGTTTTCTAGTCGAGGATGAGAATATGTCGGTTGTCGGTATTTCTTGAGCGCGACTTCTCCCGTCGTCTTGACTCGAGACAAAAGCCTCGAATCACACAAAGAAAAAAAGAAAATTCATGAATGAATAAAGGGAACACAACCTCCTCTGCAGGACTGAGGGATTGTTCCAAAACACACAGCTCCAAAAGAAACACCCCCGTCCACCCACTTAAGACAGATTCTGCCTAAAAACCGACAGCTCTGTAATCGTGCTTTACTCTTCACTTTAAAAAAAACAAAAACATTTTAATGACCTCGTCGCATCCGTAACACAATGCTATGCAGATGGTCTGGCTGGATTTGATGTCAATTTAACTAGTGAAGCCAATTCTGAAGGGACTTAAACCTGCATTCTCTCCAATGACAATCAGGGGCGCCACCTCCGGTTTACTAGAAGTCTATAAGAATATGGTGTTCTAGTGTTCTAGATGTTTGGTTTTACTTTGCGTTTCATTCGTCTTGTATTTGGATCTTTCTGCTGGTTCCACGGTGGCATTCTTTGCGTGTTGCTTAAATAACTGGTCAACTGGTCAGAGTTTAGTTTCATCGATGCAAAAGTTGCAATCCACACAGACATCGAAGCTCTGATCCCCGTGATGACAGAACTGATTCCCTCTGTCACCGGTTGGCCCAATGGACTAGCACCCGCCCACCAGCAGCAGCTAGCTGGCCCGGGACCTGCAGAGAGTCTGCTGCTGAAAGGGTGCAACCATCTGCCACTGCATATGGAGCTCTGCAGCTTCTGGTTGATTATACAGGGCTCCAGAGCAACGTGAAGGAACATTACACTCTGGGATAGATGCTTCTGGTTGAGGCCGTTGAAAAGGTCGAAGCATGTTTCATTGTTTACTCGAGTTGAACTGTTTCATCAGACAGTTTACGCCCATGTTTGAGCAGTGTTGCTGTAACTCCCTCCCAAACAATGGATGTTTAATGACAATAGACTTGTTTTCTCATTTGCATTGATCCAGTGCAGTAAGCCCTATACTATTGGTCCAGTCCAGTAAGCCCTATACTATTGGTCCAGTCCAGTAAGCCCTATAATATTGGTCCAGTCCAGTAAGCCCTATAATATTGGTCCAGTCCAGTAAGCCCTCTACTATTGGTCCAGTCCAGTAAGCCCCAAACTATTGGTCCAGTCCAGTAAACCCTCTACTATTGGTCCAGTCCAGTAAGCCCTCTACTATTGGTCCAGTCCAGTAAGCCCTATACTATTGGTCCAGTCCAGTAAGGCCTATACTATTGGTCCAGTCCAGTAAGCCCCAAACTATTGGTCCAGTCCAGTAAACCCTATACTATTGGTCCAGTGCAGTAAACCCTCTACTATTGGTCCAGTCTATTGGTCCAGTCCAGTAAGCCCCAAACTATTGGTCCAGTCCAGTAAACCCTCTACTATTGGTCCAGTCCAGTAAGCCCTCTACTATTGGTCCAGTCCAGTAAGCCCTCTACTATTGGTCCAGTCCAGTAAGCCCCAAACTATTGGTCCAGTCCAGTAAGGCCTATACTATTGGTCCAGTCCAGTAAGCCCTATACTATTGGTCCAGTCCAGTAAGGCCTATACTATTGGTCCAGTCCAGTAAGGCCTATACTATTGGTCCAGTCCAGTAAACCCTATACTATTGGTCCAGTGCAGTAAACCCTATACTATTGGTCCAGTGCAGTAAACCCTATACTATTGGTCCAGTCTATTGGTCCAGTCCAGTAAGCCCCAAACTATTGGTCCAGTCCAGTAAGCCCTCTACTATTGGTCCAGTCCAGTAAGCCCTCTACTATTGGTCCAGTCCAGTAAGCCCCAAACTATTGGTCCAGTCCAGTAAGGCCTATACTATTGGTCCAGTCCAGTAAGCCCTATACTATTGGTCCAGTCCAGTAAGGCCTATACTATTGGTCCAGTCCAGTAAGGCCTATACTATTGGTCCAGTCCAGTAAACCATATACTATTGGTCCAGTGCAGTAAACCCTATACTATTGGTCCAGTCCAGTAAACCCTATACTATTGGTCCAGTCTATTGGTCCAGTCCAGTAAGCCCTATACTATTGGTCCAGTCCAGTAAACCCTATACTATTGGTCCGGTCTATTGGTCCAGTCCAGTAAACCCTATACTAATGTTCCAGTCTATTGGTCCAGTCCAGTAAACCCTATACTATTGGTCCAGTCCAGTAAACTCTATACTATTGTTCCAGTCTATTGGTCCAGTCCAGTAAGCCCTATACTATTGGTCCAGTCCAGTAAGCCCTATACTATTGGTCCGGTCTATTGGTCCAGTCCAGTAAGCCCTATACTATTGGTCCGGTCTATTGGTCCAGTCCAGTAAGCCCTATACTATTGGTCCGGTCTATTGGTCCAGTCCAGTAAGCCCTATACTATTGATGATAAAGCAGGGCAAGCTTTGGGGCGGGGCTACCCTGTGATTGACAGGTCGCTACCACAGTGTTGTGGTCAGCGCAGGAGAACTTCACACACAAAGATCATGAACAAAATCCCAATTGTTTTTATCCCTCAATACCCCAATGATTACTTTTATGTGCGTGTTCCAGATTTGGATTTACTCAAGAAATGATTATTAATCAAAATCATATTTTCTTACTAGATAGGATTCATTTCTTTGATAATTTGCCCCATTTTTAAACATATTTGTTGCGGTGTTAAAACTCCACTTGCAATCTGACTGCTTTCTATATCCTGTGCAATTATATTTATTTATATACATATTTATATGTTCCCTAGTACAATGATTCACAACAATTATCTTGTGCGACGAGTTATTGCATACATTGTTTAGTTTTTTAAAATGATTATACTCCCGTCTTCACCACATTGACATTAAAGAAACGATTCAGCCGCCCACACGATCCCAATGACGTCTTCTGAGAGAAAACAAAACAGGGGTGGATCCGCCACTGGGAGGGAGCGTCACCAGTCTGACACCAGTATAATCAAAAGCTATTTAGGACTCACTTTCTTTCTTTCAGCTGACGTCTTGAGTCTGAAGTCTGGGTCTTATCACTCACTGGGAATTGTTTCAATCATGTGGCACCAAAAGAATACTTTTTTTATTATTATTGTTGTTGTTTATCGTTATCTGTGCTTCAGATATATTCAGCAGTGATCGCTTCTCCATCTGGGAGTTTTCGATATTATGTTTAGTACGCATATGTATGTATATCTACCTATATATATATAATATTTATAAATATATTTACAAATTTATATATATCATATTTTTATATATAATATATACAGTATATTGTATGTATATTATATTTATATATAATATGTATATAATATTTATATATATATATTATATTTACATAATATTTATATATATTATATTTATATATAATATTCATATATATATATAATATTTATATATAAATATAATATTTATATAAATATATGGTCGCGTCTGTATTTGATGTCTAATTGTTGAACCACCTGCATCGTGTTTGTCAGACAAATTCAAACTGTATTTATTATTGATAAAAGAATAAAGTTTTGTTCTTTTCATATTTACCGTGTACACCAAAAGGCATTTCAAGTATTTAGCCATTTAGTGTCTTTGAGGTTTTCGGAGTCAGAAAACGCAGTGAATTCAAATGTTTCTTTGACAATTTTGAATGTTTTGTCAAAAAAAAGAAGTATCAGAGACACGTGAGACATCTGCTCCGTTTAGAGCGGCGTCCTCATGTGAAGCCGTGCAGCCCGCACCCGACGTCACACACATTTAGAGCTGTCACTCCACCGCTTCGCCTCTGCTTAAATCAAACATGCACACTGTAATCACAGCCCCCCCCCCACCCCACCCCACCCCACCCCACCACCTCTGTCTGAACTGAACCTCGGAGGACAAACACAAAAGCTCCATCAGCCGTCACCGCCACTGTCTCTCTTCCTCTTCAGACTCCCTCCGATGCAGCGCGGGCATCGTGCATGATCTGAAATCGTCGTTCTTTTTCCTTTTTTTAAAATTTTTATTCATGTGTTTTTTGTGTAAAAAAATAAATAAAAATTAAACAACAAAAACAGCAGCGTGAGTATAATCTTTCATTTTCTGCTGTCAAAAAAATGCAATTCTTCGCATGCAGCCACAACGGCCTCCCAGTCCCAGTGTCGGCTGCAGATGTGTGGTCGCCGAGAGCGCTTCAGACTCCTCTATTGTCCCCGCGTCTGCCAGCCCGAATACAAATGTGATTGGTCTTGTCTTTTCAAGTGGATCTGGGAATGTATTTCTGCCCCCCCCCCCCCCCCCCCCCCCTCTCTCTCTCTCCCTCCCTGCAGGCCCCAAAGCAGACAAATTATTTTCAGATGCGCTGTGCAAGGTGAAGCCAAATATATTAAAGGGGAAGAAGTTTACTTTTGGGGAAGGTGAAGAAGGTCACACACACTGTTTTAATCAAGAGAGCATGTCTTATGGAATCTCCTAGTAATGAGTATTCACACACACATACACACACACACACACACATGCATATATACACACGTACATACATATACTGTACGTATACACACATATTTTCATATATATATACAGATATATGTGTTTGTGTATGTGTTTATATACATATATATAAACACATATATATATACACATAAATACACACACATATATATATGTATATATATATATATATACTGTACATATATAAACATACACACACATATATATACATATATAAATATACACATATATATGTGTGTGTATATGTATCTATGTGTATGTATATGTACATGTGTATATGTGTTTATGTACATATATAGAAACACATATACAAACTTATATGTGAATATATGTGTGTATATGTGTGTAAGTATATATGCATATATATATGTGTGTGTGGGTCTGTGTGAATACTCATTATTAGGAGATTTCTATAAGACATGCTCTCTTGATATATTCATATACTGTATATATACATACAGTATATGTATATGTGTTTATATACATATATATATATATATACATATATATTTATAGTATAGGTACACAACATTCTTGGTTCAGTATGAACCTCTGTTTTGGATAGCGGTATGTTTTCAGTACAGCAGGGTGAACAAAAATGGTAATAATAGTGGCTTATTGGCCTTATTGGCCTAATTATTTACAAATACTGGCATTTTGTCAATAAAATTCAATAATAAAATCAATAAAATTTCACAAATGTAAGTAATTATAGTAATCATAACTATAATTAATATCATTTTATATAAATATTATGTTGATAATTGCTGAACTGGGCTGTAGCTTGTACAGGAAAAGTCATTTAAAAAAAAAAAGCATCATAGCCTGATGGCGTTAAAGAAAACGTTGTTCCAAGACGTAGTAAGTTTAGCAAAGCACCCTGAGGTCCTCTTCACGTGACCTGCAGCACAATCAATACCTTATTGTTCTGAATGTTTCATATTGAGACATGAAGAGAGCTACAGCTTGTTCAAGTGCCCTCTTTCGTGTTGCGTTATTCACAAATTATGTTTTCCAATCAACACCTGAAAAGTTCCACATTAGTTTATTCATTTTTTCCCCCCCACATTCAGACTCAAAGATGTACTCCTCGAAAGCCCGAGGAGAATTAATATGATATATACTTATTACCATGAATCAGTCTTCCACTCCTTTATTTACCTTTACTGGCTCAGTTTTAGAGCTACTCACTGGTAATATATGCAACTCCCTTGAACACTCGCCCATAAAAATGGGTTCTTTGGTACTCACGAGTCTCCCCTTTAAAGACATACTTATTAAAAACTCCTTTTTCTTTTAAAGTGTTATTTTTGCATAATTTTATCATAAATTAAATCGATTGCAGTGAGATATTGGTCTGAAACTTTACGCCACTGTATAACGTGTCTAGTTTATAGAGGATGAATGGGTTTCCTTGGGTGTACTGACTGTGAGGTTTTGTTTGAGTAGTTGAAAAATAATAATCGCCATCCAAACATTCAAAAAAATGCAATTCTTGTGTTGCTTAAGGTTTTGGTGTCAAAATGTAATATTTTGAAGGGGATTTACGATCATTTATCAATTCTCCAGTGGTCCACAATGGCTACATGTAGCACCAAATCTGTGGAAAAGATGGTATTAACCATACAATCACCCTTTTATTTAAATTTGTTGTATTCATTCATTTTGTTTTCCTGATTTATGACTAAAACAGCTCGACACACACTGCTGTGCTACTTCTAACATTCATGCTCAGCTTTCACATGATGCAGACCACTTATCCTCCCCTCAAACATCCGCTCCCTTAAGAAGACACACACACTGGGTCTGTGGTAAAGAGGGGTGGGGTGGAAAGGGTTAATCACTCCTCCGTTCACATTTCTACGACCCGGATTCCTCCCCTCATCCCCTTTTCATCCCTCGCCCTTCGTCCCCTGGCTCTCATCCCTTCGTCCTTGGCCTCCATCCTCCCATCCTCCCATCCTCCACATCCTTCAACCCCCTTCATCCCTCCACCTTCCCCCCCGGACTCTTAATCCGTCCCTCCTACATCTTCGTGGTTCAATGTGTAATAGACTATTTGTATCGTTATTGGCATTGTCTTTTGTTGTCGAAGTCTAGCAGAGTAGGTTTACTGTTTGTTTGTTTGTTTGTTTGTTTGTTTGTTTGTTGACACTCACAGTCGTCTTTAGCAATATCGGCTCAGCACAACACTTATATATGACACAAGCCTTAAAAATGGACTCAATAGAATCAAGTTCACGGCATGGTATTTGGGTTTGGCTAGTTTAATTAAGGCTGCAGCGACTCACACTCATTACACCTTTTAATAAATGCCTGTCTTATAATGCCAGCGACTGCTTGTTAGCTGAGTACATCGCTGCCATTCAGCCTCTAATCTGACCCAGAGACAGTCAAAGGGTAACAACACATCTAACAGTACACACTGCTGAGTACATCACTGCCATTCAGCCTCTAATCTGACCCAGAGACAGTGAAAGGGTAACAACACATCTAACAGTACACATTGCTGAGTACATCGCTGCCATTCAGCCTCTAATCTGACCCAGAGACAGTCAAAGGGGAACAACACATCTAATAGTACACACTGCTGAGTACATCGCTGCCTTTCAGTTTCTAATCTGACCCAGAGACAGTCAAAGGGGAACAAGTAACACATCTAACAGTCCAAACTGCCGAGTACATCACTGCCATTCAGCCTCTAATCTGACCCAGAGACAGTGAAAGGGGAACAACACATCTAACAGTACACACTGCTGAGTACATCACTGCCTTTCAGCTTCTAATCTGACCCAGAGACAGTCAAAGGGGAACAACACATCTAACAGTACACACTGCTGAGTACATCACTGCCTTTCAGTTTCTAATCTGACCCAGAGACAGTCAAAGGGGAACAACACATCTAACAGTACACACTGCTGAGTACATGACTGCCATTCAGCCTCTAATCTGACCCAGAGACAGTCAAAGGGGAACAACACATCTAACAGTACACACTGCTGAGTACATGACTGCCATTCAGCCTCTAATCTGACCCAGAGACACAGTCAAAGGGGAACAACACATCTAACAGCACACACACACTGCTGAGTACATTGCCGCCATTCAGCCGCTGCTACGTGGTAACGGCAGCCCGGTGGGTTGATATCCCTTTTTTTTTGGCAAGCTGTGAAGTAAATATCTTGCACGACTAACTCAAGCTGCATGCATGTATCGCAACTTGTTTTCCAAGACCTGTGTTTCCAAGACCACCTTTCTGCACTAACAGCCCCAATTCATTGTCATTGTTGTGGTTTTTTATATTGTACATACCTGTTGCTACTCTGTTGTCTTTAATGTCTTTTTATATTCATCTTTCTCTTTATATTCAGAGTCAAATTCCATTTATGTGCACACACACATGGCCAATTTTGATTCAGATTAGCTGTGAATTCAGCAGTTTCACAGTCATCCCCCCGCCCCCCCCCCCCCCCTTAACTAAGGCAGGACTTTTCCAACAAATCAAACCAATCCACAGTGTTGTTTCCATTCAGTGAAAACAACCACAGCGAGTTGTTTTGGAGAGGAGAGATTCATTATTCATCCATGAAGCTTTCAGCCTTTATTCAAATGTTTGCTCTTTACACCTGCACTGTTTTTTTTAGCTGTGATGTTTTCACTCCGGTAGATTTAGAGGTGCACGGTCCTGTCGGGGGTAGAGAATACTGAACAGCAGCCCCTTGAGGCATTTAAATACAAATAAACAAACATCAAGTGTTAAAGTAGCCAGTAGCGCCCCCTGGAGGCTGCAACAAAACAAACTCCATAAGGACGATTTATATTCTTACAGCCTCTGAAGCGAGGCAATTCGTCCAATCCAGGAGCATAAACGTCCTCATTAAACCGAATGGCAACAACCCAGTTAGATTTAGAGAATTCTGATACAAAAGTGGAACTTTTCTGGGTTAACAAACATTATTACTGTGCAGCTCGCACACGCTGTGCCCTTCAGGTATCCTTGCGTATCCAAAAAATTTACAAAGTTCTGGTCATCCACGACTTTTTTCTTCCTCTGAATCGAGGGCGCCGTACAGATTCATAAAGACGCTTTTGTGATTCATGGGTTCCGTACAAAAAAAGTGTCCCGACGTGACATGCTGCCATTACCAGTGACGTGTGGAGGTCCTACCAGGGATGGAGATAAGTGGACGACGATGACATCTCGCCCAGCAGAGCAGTTGCAGTCTCACCAGTATGGAAGGACTCCATCCGACCTTTGACCTCCTGTTTCCTCTGATCATCTGGTGCGGTGAGGGCTTACCCATCCACCCTGTCTCTCTTTTACCCATCTCTTCTTAGTTTGGCATGAACTTCTGTGTGTTTCGGGTAACGATATGTTTTCAGTACAGCGGGCTAATCGAAAAAATGTATAATGGTAATAATAGTGGCTCATTGGCCATGGCTTTGTCCAAATATTAGCATATTGTCAATAAGATTCAATAATTAAGTCAATAAATGTACACAAATGTTAGTAATGCTTCATCATAACTATTATGATGTCATCTAATTATTATCAAACCTTTATTTAACCAAGTGAATAGAAAAAGAGATGATGAGAGATGACGTCTACCACCCTGACGAGAAGGGTCCGTAGTTTCTGACCTCAGATCAGGTGAGGAAGGGCTTTCTGCCAGCCAATGCGTTGGCGACTACTGGGTCCCGTCTGTGGGCGTGAAGAAGTAAATATAACCCCCAGAGAAATATTTAAAATGGAAGATGTACCTTCCATGTTCTCAATTACTCTCAATGGCCCTATTTGTTGTGTCCCTGGATGCAATAGCATCAGACCTGACCCATTACCTCTGCCTTGAGTGTGCGCTGACCGTGACACTGCAGGGGGGGGTGGGGTGCTTTATTTGGAGAACTCATCCATTGGTCGCCTCGCTGAGAGCACGTCGTGCAAACTTTAGGGTAAATCTGCGAGGATGACAGGTTTAAAAATCCATAGAAACTGGTTCGACCTACATTCACGCAACTGTCCATCCATTTTATTCAGGTCCGGGGGGGCGGTGGTAGCAGGCTAAGTCCACACAGACCTCATCTCTCCAGGGCTCCCATGCCTCCTGGGATACATAATACCTTTAGTTCTGGTTCTGCCCCCTTGGGTCTCTTTCCAATGTGTGCTGTAAAGACCTCTAAAGGGGATGTTGGACCAACAGTTTAATGTTGCCATGCTTAGGGTCCACTGCTAGTGGGGGAAGACACTCTTGGACCTCCCTATAGCAGCTAAATGAATCTGCCAACAGGGGGGTGTGAGGTCAGTACCGACGCCGAGCTCTGGGACTATAAACAGTTTGAGGGGTTTTGATCCAAAATGCTGGACGAAGCCAGTTTATATAGCACCTTTAAAAACAGGGTTTACAAAGTGCTCTACATAGAAGCAAGGTAAAAACATAACATCAATACAAGTAAACATTTCAGAAAATATATGAGGCATATAGGCAATGAACACAATAGAGAAATAGAAAATTACAAATACAAAATAAAGCATAAAAGGACGACATCTTGGAGGTAATAAAAGGTGTACCAGTCCGGTTTTGGAGAGTGGAGTCAGCAGGAAGAGTAGAGGGTGGTGGTGGGGTAACTGTAACAGTTCCTAATTTCGTTGCCACTATCTCGCTCTTGGAGACTGTTGTTGCGATGACGAGCTGCAGCGATGCACTCGGCCGACCAGAGGGAGGGGATGGGAAGCGTGGAGCGATCAGGCCAGGAGCAAACAAACCCTCCGAGGGAGGCTCTGTGGACGCAACGGGGCCGACGAAGGAGTCCGAGCGGTTCAACAAATCCAAATGGTACAATATCACAATCGCAATCATATCAATGACTGCTGCTTTTGAAGCCAACACACATTCATACACATCGTCGGTCCCAGCCCTGAGATTATGAAGAGCACTCAAGCTAAAATGTGGACATAATCAGCAAATGGCTGAAATACTGATGTTTACTATATCCTATCCAGCAGTGCACTCGACCCTCGGGGGTGAGAACGTGTGGGTATGTATATATGTGTGTGTGTGTGTGGGTGTGTGTGTGTGTTGGGGGCAGGTTGCCGAGCACATAACACAACCACCACACCATCTGTCGCTGCAGAGGAAGCCTGGCTCTGCTCTGCTGTACTGTCCACTGATCTACAAACGTGTGCACGCGGGGCATCGCAGATGTGATCGTCGCCGACAGATGTTTACTCTCTCTGCAAGAGCAGATAAAAGACCCCAAAAAAATGCAGATTAACGCGGCAATTTCGTTTTTCTTTCCTGGAATTCATTAGATGCAACTTTTTCTTTGTCACATTGCATCCTATTCAATAGCTTCCTGCCCCTCTGGGATGTCTCGGGCCATCTAAAAATGCAAAAGCAATGCAATGAAATACACGTTTTACTGGCGCAACCGGGGGATTAGTATACTGCGGTAAAACAATAATATGGGATGTGAATAATCCTATATAAATGATATCTTCGTAAAATGATTCATGGAACGCATTAACATGTCAGACGCGCTCACATCTGCTTGTAACTACATCACAGTGTATAACAGTGGGCTAAAAATGTACCCGACTAAGTGACTAAGTGACTCCGAATGCTTAAAGCGGGGCGATTTACGTGTCACTGTTACATTTTATGATTATGAAGATGATCACTCGCGACTGTTCGAACGACTTCCTGGGATTCAGAAATGATAGATTTACCGGAATAAATCCCACTCTTTGCCTTTTTGATGCTCTGTTATCGGCATCCTCCCACCAGCGTGGTTCTATGGGAGGTTATTTTTGATGGTTGCCATTGTGACGTGTCTGCGTCAGACGGTCTTGAGGAATGAAAGAAATGTTCACGGCCTTTTATTTGAAACATCTTCAAATGTACGTTTAATGACCTTGAAGATGACCTTCAGGCTGGTGAGAAAAGTGCGGACGGCAAAAATACACACAGAGGGAAAAAAAAGTGACGAGGAGAGATTCTCCATTGAATAAAAAAGCCAGACGGGGTTCTGAGGAGCTGAAATGTGACTTGACTCACATCTCAAGGTGATCAGGAGTTTTTTTTTTTAGAAGTGCTGCATATGGTGCCGGAGATACGGGGGAGTCCCTCGTCAGATGCAGATATACATCTCCCACCTTTTCATGCCAAAGCCTGACGCGCTGCTTTAAAAATTTCCATTTGAAATGACTTCAGATTGACGTGTCTGAAAACGGATCTTTCCACGGATTCTTTATTTATTTTTTAAAGTCGAGAGACGGTAAAGTCAACATCAATCTAAAAACAGGCCGCAACTCAAATGTGTGTCGAACATTGAGAGAGACACACCTGCGTCGTGTTTTGATGCTCGAATCAAGGAGAGAAGGATGTCAGTCCTCACACAGAAAGCTATACGGAGTCACCGACAAGCTCCTTTTCCTTCTATCAGAACGAAGCCAAACGGCGGCGCTTTGACGCGTTGCGAGCCGCCGCCGCCGCCGCCGCCGCCGCCACCGCCGCCGCCGCCTCCTCATGTGACAAACGGGTGATGTCACACCGAGGCCTCCGAGCGATCACAGCGCTCGCCTGTGCGATTCATCCCCGCGCTGCTTTATTTCGTCTCACATCTGGAGCAGCTGGGAAAAAAAAGAATCTGCAGAGGAGTGACACGGCTTCTTTACGCGGAGCACAGGTATGAGCGTCAGTAGCAACAGACGCTAGCAGGAACATTATTCTCATGACAGCACCACTGCCACGCAATCACTTCTCACATTGCCAAAGAAATATATATATATATATATATATATATATTAAAGGTGCTATTGCTGCCTAAAATACAGTGGAAACCACTTCTAGTGAATACACTTACAGCGATCCACCGCTTCTGTGCATCAAAAAGCTAGTAGCTAGTAGTAGTCGGCCTAACAGTGTCCATTTTTGTGCTTTTTTAAAAAATAAATGTGTGACAAGATATTGAAAAACATATTGAAGCTCCGGTTTTTGTGATTTATCTTTGACTTTCTTGATATTTCGCCTCACGGTGACCCGTCGACTGAGGCCCAATGCTGCATGGACATTGAAATCATGATAGGAAAACAGAAATGTTGCCAGAAATTCATCCGGCAAAAGGATCCCATTAAGAGTAGGATACATGTGTATGCTGTGCACTCTTTTCCCTCAAAAGGTTACTGCTGAGGTGCCCTTGAGCAATGTATCCCCGGATGGTGACATTTCAGGGCATTGAAGGTGTGAAGAGTGAGAGTGAGAGAATGAGCCCCGACGTTTGTCCCCAGGAAAACCTTCTCTGAATAAGAAAAAGGAGAACTTCTCTGACAGTGAAGGCGAAATAACAAAGTGTTATTAATAATGAACTGGGAGTGCTTCAGAGTGCTGAAAACGACCGACTCCTCCAGTTCAGAAACGCAGCCGGAGACCAACCCCATCGTTGCTTCGTGATTCTTCTTAAAGCTGGTGCCATTAAACCCCTTTTTTCTTTTTAAAAATCTCAACAAATCCAAATAGGCCGACAGCAATAATGGATGTACCCTATTATGTAAAGTGCTGTCTGTGTAGACGGCTTCTCCGGGGCACTAATTACTTAATTTCTGTGTGATCAGATCTTATGTCAACAACCAAATAATATTTTAAAGTGGTTGGACTGATCCACAGCAACGTGCCCGACTAGCATTGATCTAGATTGATTTTATGGAACCAGCTTCCACTTTCAGTCCTGGAGGCAGACACAGTCACCTCATTTAAGAATAGACTTAAGACTTTCCTGTTTGATAGTGCTTATAGTTAGGGCTGAATCAGGTTTGCCCTGGTCCAGCCCCTTGATATGCTGCTATAGGCTTATAGGCTGCTGGGGGATGTTTTAGGATACACTGAGCACCTCTCTCCTCTTCTCTCTCTCCTTATGGATGAATCTACATCTCTCCATTGCACCTTATTAACTCTGCTTCCTCCCCGGAGTCGTTGTGACTTCACGTCTCATAGGGTCCATTGGACCTGGAGGTGTCTGATGATAGTCCTGGGTCCTTGCCCCTGCTTCCTGCATCCAGCCTCTGGCCTAGACCTGGCCTCCTTCCTAATGGCCCTGCCTCCTTCTCTGTGCCTCCTGCCTCAAAGGCCGACCTCATTGGTCTGGCCTCTTTCGCGATGCCTCCTGCCTGGTGGGCCGGCCTCCTTTTTGGGGCTTTTTGCCTTTTTAAAAACAGTAGAGATGTTACCAGGAAAGAGAGGAGAAAGTCTCTGAACTAGAGAGACAGAGCATGAACAAAGTGGATATAAATGGGGCTGATTGTTCACTCCTTGGTGAACAATACCGTTGGGTCCAAATAAACTATGTTTAGCAGAATAAATTGTCACCGTTTCGTTCTCTTTACAATATTAATTTACGATATTTTACAGTGTCACAGAGATGTGTGGTTAAGACCTGAATACCTGTGGAACACCAGGGACCACCTGTGGCTCAGGGGTCAGAGCGGGTCAATGCTTCGGATGGGTTACAATGCAGCAATGTGTCAACGTATATTTATAATACTTTTTTAAATGAAAGTCTTCTGGGTGTCAGGTGTGCACCCAATTGGAAAAACAAAGACAGTGCAAATTGAAAATGCACCCCGTGATCCTGGTTGGCGATCTATCCAGCGCCGCTCATTTCCACGAGAGACGGCAATTAATTACAACGATCCATATTCATTGCCAGCAACACGGGACGAAATACTTCGGGGAAAAGAAATAAACACAATGTTGTCAGCCAGCCGGCGACGATAACTCGCGTAATGAATATAGATGACGCTCGTTCATGCATTTATGCAATAGGTACGAGGGAGGTAATGCGCCTCTACGTCCCTCCTTCGCTTTCATCCACGACGCCGCGTTCATGTCGAAAAAATAAACTTAAGCTCTTGTTTGACTAGACGGACCGACTGGAAACACATTCTAATTTACAGCAAATGCCTGAAGGGCATGTGGAGCGATGTGGGCTTATTCTTGGATGGATTACCGAGAGGACCAACTGGGCTCTAGGGGGGGGGGGGGTGGGGAGAAAGGATCCTTAGTGTGATTGAAGGATGATTTAAAAAACTAAAAGTTATACTGCGCATAACAAAGTTGTGGACATTTGCACTGGCTGTATATTCTGATTTTTGTGACGTTGGAGAGAATAGTGCATTAAATGTGTCTTTGATGGTCGGACACGTGCACTTTAACCCAGGAGCACCTGGAGGAATTCAAGCTCACGTGCACCGAGAGAGACTTTCATTGTTAATGATGCTAAAGAGACTCTGGTGTGCCTTTATGAAAGTTATACTTGGGAACAAAGTTGTCCAGAACAGATGCAATACTTATTATACTGCTCGTATAATTAGAGGACGATGCCCTCAAACAACGCGAGGAAGCGTTTTCCACATGTGGACCTTCACAACACTGCATTACATTCATGCTGCATCTCCATCTTCAGGACAGTTCAAGGCGATATGATCTGCTTACATAGTCTCCCCGTGTGCAACACTGTACAGATATTATAATGATGCATGAATACCGGCTCCCCATATTGAACTCAGGCCACATCCCTGCATGATGAAAAGCCTTGAATCTCATGTTCCTCCTTCTGAAATAAAAGGTAACGAGAGATTCCTAAAACCCACGGTGACGACGAAGAAGATAAAGGCCACGCTGCATTGCAGACAGATGTTTTAAAGCCTACTAATCTCTGCTCCTCTGGGACATTTTATGGACATTTTATGGACATTTTAATGACATTTTATGGTAATTATTATGGTTTCAGCACAAAGGAACCTTGGTGTGTTGGTCAAATGTAAAAAACGTTGTACACAAACCAAAATAAATACATAAACAATGTTGTTACGGCGGCGTAACAGAAGCGCCGGTGTTTTGAGCCGTGGATGAGAGTGAACGCCCGGCTCGTTGACTGAGGGTCTAACTCCTCTTTGCTGATGAAGAGTCTGGAGAGGAAGCACAGGCAGAGGCCCGGTTCTCTTCTCGTGGGTCATAAGAGATCATTTTGTGGGATCAACCTTAGCATTAGCGTATGCATTGTTTGTTTCTTTAGGTAATTGCGTATTAAACCTTTAACTTATTCAGAGTAGGACAGTAAGGAGAGTCTTTACATGTGTTTCCTAATGTCCTCGAGTTCCAACGTGCACTGCTGACCTATCAAAGAGAAATGATTCATAAAAACTAGCTCAAATGGTCAGAATATGTACTTAATATTCAGACAATATTTGTAAGTATTTTTTCATCTAAAGTTTGAAGGTTAAAAATGATCTATCCTCTTTGTTATTGGCGATAGCGTTTTGTTTTTTAATATTCGTAATCTCTCCGTCGTCGTCTTCATCCGCCACACAGGGTCGTACAAAGCTGCCTCCCAAAAAAAAAAACGTTACAAGATAATAAAAAGTATTTCCAATTACATGAAACTCTGTAGGTCAGCAGGCTTTCTCTGCTCCCGCTGCATCTCAACCTCATCTGTTTGACTGATGTCGGCACACATGAATATTATCCAGCATATTGTCCGTGATTGGTTGTGAAGTTTAACCGTAAAACAAAAAAAAAGTCTTGATTTTCCGTTTGTTTTATGTCGAATCTAATCTTGGAAATATATAACGGCTGTCAGAGTTTCCTGGAACTCGCCTGCAGAGTATGCAAGACAGAGGCAGTAATTAATAAGAGTTATTTTACATTTCGGCTTGTAAGCAATGGTGGAAAGTATTACTGAACATATTTAGTACAATATACGTGTATTTTACATCCTATTTTATTTTAAAAAATTTACACTTTTGGACAGCAGTGACATGGTTTGATCCACACTGAAATTTGATTTAAACAAAAAAACGAAAACTCTCTATTAATGTGGAAATTGCTCTGAAGAAAGGAGATAACTACCAAGCAAACATGTCCTTATATATATATATATACTTTTTTTTTTTTAAAGAACACATATTTGGAAATCTGCGACGCCGTTAAACGAGAGCAACAACTTAGGCAGAAGGCGCGCTCACAAGCGAGAGTGACACACGAGCGGCACATTATATGAAATGAAACCTTTGGAACGCTGCAACCGTAAACACGAGTCTCGTGGGTAAATATATGTATAATTTATTCGTGATGCCCGACGCTTTACGATCTGTGCCGCTGATTATTTTTCACGTGCGATCCGAGGACGCCAAACTCAGACTTATAAGAGCTTCTGTGGAAAACCCACTTGTTTTTTGGGCTTTTGTTTAGTTTAATGGGGGGGGGGGGGGGCAAAAGACGCCGCAACTCGTCATCGCGGGCATACGGGTCGCTAGGCAACGGAAGGAGGAAAGCCGTCCATGTGAATGAACACAATTTGTCCACGGCTCTACGGCCGTAAAGGCCAACGATGCCCCCCCCCCCTCCCCGAGGACTAAAGGTCCTGTGTGTGCAGACCAGAGGAACACACACACCACAGAACACGTTGGATCTGTGTAAGCAGACGCTCGATGCCGTATAGAATAAAGTGTGTCCGTTGCGTCCAGTTTGGACAATATCGGGTAGTGATGGCGTCTGTACGGCCTCTGATGAGCTCGGTGCTGCAGCTCGCACCTCGCTGGCGATATCTACCCTCGTGCTTGTATAGCTAATATAATTCCTTCTATTATTCTGGAAATCTGCACCTTTCGCTATCGGAGCCCCCCCCCGCAGCCCGTCGGCTTGTTTCATCCGGGTTTACTGTCAAATGAACGCGTCGAATTCTCCCAACTGTGTGAAGATCAAGAGGCGATCGCGGCTGACGAGAGGGAAAGCTTCCCAAAAGCCCGAAGAGATGCAACAAAAAACGATCAAACGTAAAAAAAAACGTTTCAACACAGCAAACAACAGTAATATTGTTATCTCTATATTTCTGCTGAATCACAGCCGAATCAAACCCGCCCGCCACCCGCTGGGGAAGGCTGTTTATTGTTTGGGTTTTTTCTCTCTTTCCTTCACAGCTGCTGGGATATGAAAGAGAAACGACCGAGATGCATTGGTGAAGGGCAATCCATATGGAGGCCAAGATATGCACATAAAATGATGTAATGCAATACTTAAATCTCTTTCAGGCAGGTTGAGACTTTTGTCAGTGCCTTTTAACTTTTACGTCGATGGATCATGTGACCCGTTTCCCCTTCTGAGAAGATTTCACGACTACAGTGAGTCTACGAGTAAAAGGACGATAACACGGAGGTAATCTCTCTTTCTTTGCACATCTGTGGCCAAGACTTACATTTAACGTGCCGCCCACTGCCTCAACCCAGACTCACAGATGCCACCTGTATATATATATATATGTACTTGTATCTATATATGTATAATAAAAGGTTACCTTCAAGTGTGAGGAGCATACAGTGTTCAGGAAAACCCCCTTGAGACAAAAGAGACGAACAAAGGCGGACTCAAATGATCTCATTTTAGAGAGAGAGACCAAGTGGGACGCTCAGTCATTGCTGGCAGATGTCATCGTGTTGACACAGTTTAGTCTGTCGGCCTTTCGTCATATGGTGAGATGCGTCAGTCACCG
This sequence comes from Cyclopterus lumpus, assembly GCF_009769545.1. NCBI lineage: Eukaryota > Metazoa > Chordata > Actinopteri > Perciformes > Cyclopteridae > Cyclopterus > Cyclopterus lumpus. The sequence continues at coordinate 3,623,480 of NC_046989.1, forward strand.
GGAACACCGATGTAGCCTGTGTTAGTTTCACACTTCCATCCAGGACTCTTCCTTTTTGCCTCTATAGTCCATAATCTGTGAGGCTAACGTTTGATTACCTTGCACTGCACTAGAAACAAAGTGAACATCTACTTTCACTCTGCCAGCGAGCAAAGACCCCGTCCTCTTTTTCCATATCTGATTCCAACCCTGCCGATTTTCCATTCCCACTTCCCGATAACTTCAACATGGCTCTTCTCATCCATGACCCCTCGCCAGCCTAAAGAGATCCATTGTTGTTTCTGATTTCCCTGTCAATTGTCTCCGCTCTCTGCCACCACAAATGGAAGCAGACGCCCCACCTTCCCTCCTCTTACCTCAGCACCGTCTCCGTTTATTGATTCGGATCTCGCATGCCAATGCTGCGAGGACGCCGATAAGACCCCGGGCCGACTCATAAACACTACTTGGCGGCTCCAATCGGGCGGAGAGATAAGGCCACAGAGGACAGAGTAAGTAAGTCGAGAGCTTTGTAAACCCCCGCACTGCTGTCCACCTTCTCTCTCCCCATCTGGGAAGATAAGGCTCAGCGGAGCGATGTGATTGGTGCCGTCGTAATGAGCCATTCCAGTCTGCCAAAATAAGAGTGGGAGCATGTGCAATAAAAGCAAGAGGAATCTTCTTTGCTTATTGAGACCTCCATTACGTTGGAGAAGCAGTGCAAAACAAAACGCGTTACAAGCTCGGTGGTGCATATTGTGCTGCATTGGAACGATTGACTTCTACCCATCCAGCTGAAGAAGTGGGCAGCGTGGTGATGTACTGTAGCAGCATGGCGGCGAAAGTCTGAATCACCTTTTATGAGGAAAAAGATTTGTGTAACTGTATGAATTTTTTTATCGGTGGAATATTGCACCTCGTAGGCAAAAAAAAAACGCCGTAAACAAAATGTGTTTGTCAGATCCTCTAACGGCATCTGAAACCCTCTTTATGACGGTGGAATATAATAAAAAAACATTTTACGTAACGGATAATACGACATTTAAAACAAACAGCACAACGTGGAGTGAAATTATGTCGATCTGTGGTTTTTATTTTCCAGGTAGCTACTGAACCAAGAGTGTGCTAACCCCTCTGATTCCACGCCTTTCTAATCTCTTCATTAATAAAGCACGATCAATAGTATTTCGGGAAGAAAACCCTCCAGCCGGGTTAAATATCTTCAGGTCCCCTACCACAGTGATTTAAAATGCTCTTCAATCAATACACATATCCAATATATTAAATATGATACACATGTTTACTGCAAACATCCAACATGGTTCATGTAAGCTGAGCGTGTCCATGGAGCAACTGATCCTCATTTAATGACACTCACATTCCACGATATCTTTACACAGCAAATAGTTTGTTTGCTGCTACGTTGGTATCGAGTTTAGCAACTTTCTTTTTATGTTATCGATGCCATATCTATATCCGTCTTTAATCCGTTGAATGAGTGTTACATATGTCCCGTATCTGATTGATGTAAATGAATGGCGTGTGCTTCAAATCATAATTTTCTCGTTGGTCTTCTTCGTCTCTCCGCGGGCTTCCTGAATTAACTACGAGATATCGACTTGATGCAGTGCGCTCGCACATCAGACTGATATTAGACGAGGAAGAAGATGAGGAAGGAGAACAGGAACACTTTGTAAAGCCGGCCCGAGCCTGACGACGGGAACACCGGAGTCTCGCTGTGTGAGCTGGTGCGGTGAACACGCTCTACATGACAGGGTGGACATCCACCGTCAGAACTATTTGCTCCATGCTGGCTGACGGCTGAGAATGCTGTCTCTTCTGTGCGCGGCCTCCGCTTGATCTCTTCTCCGCGGAGACGGTGTCTGCCGAATGAAGGGTTCAAAAGGAGTAGTTCAACATTTTTGGGAGACGGTTTTGAGGGGTCCTCAGTGGCAACTTCTCGTTGTCCGGGACTTTCAAATATGAATAGAGCAGCTTTACTTTGCAGACAATTAAATTACATTTTTCGAGATAAAGTTTTCCGTGCGTGTGTGTGTGTGTGCGTGTGTGTGCACTCATAGGCAGACTCAGACTTGTGGGGCCCAGACACAGGGAGCAAAGCAACTGTATGGGGCCCTCCTCCCTCATGGGCCCCACATGATTTAAATGAGCTCAGGAGCCTCCCTTGATATGCCTGTTGCTTTTTAAACAAAAGGGACAAAATATGGAAAAGTGTGGGGAATGTGTGTGTGTAATTTATACTCTCTACTGCCCTAGTGGTGTAAGGGTGCTGGTGCCGTAGTTTAATGGTTTAAATAATCTAGAAACCAAATATATGTTTGCTTAAGCTTAACTTTTATAATCTCTACAGCATTACATTGCTCATTTTCTACAGGGCAACATGGCCGGACCATTAAAAAGCACAGCGGTTGCCGTGGTTACCAGCTGTGGACGAGGAGAAACCACAGCATTGGCAGATTGTTTAATATTCAGGACTTCTGGTGTGGAGTTATTTTAATAAACAAAAAGGCTCTGTGACAAAAATGAAATAATATACAAAACAATCAGTGGAGGATGAGTGTCAGTATTTATGCCGATCGGGCAGAAAATAAAAATGCTGACCAAACACGAGATAGAACAAGCCGCCACATACACATCGAGTATAATCAGCACAATAGAAACCGTAGAATAATGAATCAAAACGAAGAGTTTGATGTCAAACACGCAGCCGACACCTGCTGGGGTCAGGCAGCCGTACAGAAGGTCACCTGAGTTCAGTGAAGACGACTTACTGCAGATTAAAGAGCTGTGAGAATTGCACGTTAATCAAAATTCTCTCTCGCTGGCATTAATACCATAATACGTTTTCTCCGTGTGATCACGTGTCAACTGTGGGAAGAACAAAGAGACAATAAAAGGGTTTTTGTGCGTTTATAGGGAGGTGTGTCTGTTGATGTCTGTAAGAGTGAGACAAAGTAGCACTGGTTTAGATGTGCTCTTCCATAAGGTTTGAGACATGCATGCATTTTATTTGTACATGCATGTACTTTATTTGTAGATGCATGCATTTTATATATATATATATATATATATATATATATATATTTATATTTATTTATTTATTTAATTAGATTAGATTAGATTAGATATACTTCATCCCCAGGGGGAAATTTCTTAAATGGGTAAAAACATTTGCTGGATCGTGCGTTTCTAACGATCTAACGATGCAACTAGGTAACATTTTTCATCATACTCCACGCTCAAGTAACACCAGCTTTTGAGTATGATTTTTCAAAGTAAAATAATTAAAAATTATAATTTCCCTCTGACCAAACTGGGAGTGTGTGCCTGTAATTCCCTTCATCTCTACGAGCAGCGCATTCAAATGTAGAACATCTCGGCAACGGGACAATATTTGAGCATCCAAAGAGTTTGTGATCAGAATCACGTCCGAGCAGTTCTTTTTGGTGATTTGGCTTTTTTTTTGGTATGGTTTTGAATTAACTTGTACTTGTGAAACGATCCGATTGTACACGTCGTCTCTCTAACTCCAACGCCATTACTTCTGTTGCAGCTTCTCTATAGTCGGGTCGGGGACAGATTTAAATTTTAAAAAAAACTCCGAACAACAAACAAACGTGACAGAACGTGGCAGAAATCAGACAAAGGAGCTCCGCGCCGAGCCGATTGTGGAGCAAACACCCCGAAATACGAGAAGTAACAGACGCACCCATCGCTCTGCTGCTCTCAGACTGGAGCCATCAGAGCAGAACTGGACGACACCGACTGGAACAAAGCATGAACGCGGACAAATAGGTGAGTGAAACTTTGTTCAAACAGTTTCGGCGAGATTGAATTTCTACTTCAAAGAGTCAAGAATGAACTTTAAATCTTCCTCTTAGCTATGACTAAAAATAATGAAGTGAAGCTCGTGGGCTACTTTAGGCCGACTTTATTCGCCACTAACGCTCTCCGACGTCCTTTAATCAGAGGGTCGGCAGTTGGATCCTCGGCTCCGCTCGTCCATGTGTCCTCGGGCGAGACACCCAAAACCCAAATTGCACCCATGCGGCGTATGAATGGGTGTAAATGAGCGAATGACATGTAGTGTTAAAGCGAAACATTAACACTCGTGGGGAATCATCCAGAAAAAGAGAACAGAAATGTTACTTTTTGCTCCCGAAACCTGCTTTTTGAATGGACATTAAATGTCTTCCATGAATATTAATTTACCATTAGTACAAATAAAGTGCATGCATGTACATGCATGTACAAATAAAGTGCATGTATGTACAATAAAAAGCATGCACATACGAATAAAGTACATGCATCTACAAATAAAGTGCATGCATCTACAAATAAAGTACATGCATCTACAAATAAAGTACATGCATCTACAAATAAAGTACATGCATCTACAAATAAAGTGCATGCATCTACAAATAATGTACATGCATCTACAAATAAAGTGCATGCATCTACAAATAAAGTACATGCATGTACAAATAAAGTACATGTATGTACAAATAAAGTACATGCATCTACAAATAAAGTGCATGCATCTACAAATAAAGTACATGTATGTACAAATAAAGTGCATGCATCTACAAATAAAGTGCATGCATCTACAAATAAAGTACATGCATCTACAAATAAAGTGCATGCATCTACAAATAAAGTGCATGCATGTACAAATAAAGTACATGCATGTACAAATAAAGTGCATGCATCTACAAATAAAGTACATGTATGTACAAATAAAGTACATGCATCTACAAATAAAGTGCATGCATCTACAAATAAAGTACATGTATGTACAAATAAAGTACATGCATCTACAAATAAAGTGCATGTATGTACAAATAAAGTGCATGCATCTACAAATAAAGTGCATGCATCTACAAATAAAGTACATGTATGTACAAATAAAGTACATGTATGTACAAATAAAGTGCATGCATCTACAAATAAAGTGCATGCATCTACAAATAAAGTACATGCATCTACAAATAAAGTGCATGCATCTACAAATAAAGTGCATGCATCTACAAATAAAGTACATGCATCTACAAATAAAGTGCATGCATCTACAAATAAAGTGCATGCATGTACAAATAAAGTACATGCATGTACAAATAAAGTGCATGCATCTACAAATAAAGTGCATGCATCTACAAATAAAGTACATGTATGTACAAATAAAGTACATGCATCTACAAATAAAGTGCATGCATCTACAAATAAAGTACATGTATGTACAAATAAAGTACATGCATCTACAAATAAAGTGCATGCATCTACAAATAAAGTACATGCATGTACAAATAAAGTGCATGCATCTACAAATAAAGTACATGTATGTACAAATAAAGTACATGCATCTACAAATAAAGTGCATGCATCTACAAATAAAGTACATGCATCTACAAATAAAGTGCATGCATCTACAAATAAAGTACATGTATGTACAAATAAAGTGCATGCATGTACAAAAAAAATGCATCCATGTACATATAAAATGCATGCATCTGCCAAAAAATGCATGCGTGTACATATAAAATGCATGCATCTGCAAATAAGTGCGTGCATGTACACATAAAGTGCATGGAAGTGTGACAACAGATTGTTTACAGGAGCTGATCGAGCGCTTCCCGTGGGTTGTCGTAGTTCTACAGCTTTTCTTCAAAGGCTTAAAAAGTTGTGCAAATTTGTTTTTCATCCTTTTTCCTCCCCTGTGTGAAGCCTTTTAATGGGAGGGGGAGGGGTAGTAGGTACGTAATATGGTCAGGTAAAGAGCAAATTAATTAGCTCTGAGAAGAATGGATTATCTGCTTTCACAGAGAAGCAGCGTATTTAACTGATCTCAGAGCATATTCTCATTAGAGCGGCACACAGTCCTCTCACAGCGGCGCTGTGGATCTTTTGTCTGCCGCGGATCATCGCTCTGTGGAGGAAACTGAAAAGACGTGACGCGATTAAGACGCCTGAATAGACTCTGCAATTCTTTATTTATTTTTGATTCATCTCATTTTGAAAAGCAGAGCAGCCGCAGCGTGAGGCGGCACCGCGGCATCATCATCATCGTCGTCATCACCAACTCCTCCGGCATGACTCGTGATGACAGCGGTGAGCCCGGCCGGCGTTTATCCTCTTTAGCACTCGTCAGCGTTCATCACACCGCCGCCGCAGTGACACCGTCTGGTGCTGGGCATCCTGCTCGACGGGGCACTGATGACCTCTGGGTAATTCTGACCCAAGGATCTCTCGACACTGCATGTGTTTGGGCGCACACTTTTGGCACACTCTCCTAGACAGAGCAACGTAGCCCGTAGCACGCTGGTTAACGTTGCGCTGTGATCAGTTGCCGTGTTGGCTGTGCACAGTTTGGATGGCAACAGGCCTCCAGACTGGAGAGTGGATTGCAGCACGGGCCACTTAAAAGAAAGAGCACGTGCCAAAAATAAATGCTACGGCTGCATATGTATACTCTAAATTAAAGGGGTTTCCTGGAGTACAATATAAATGCTTAATCAGATTAGAATGTCAACGAATACACAGTTTCAGTAGCTGCTCCTCATCACATTATGATCAGGCACAATGTGCGGCCTCGTTGTTTTGTCTTGTCATTAATAAACAGACACTGTTATCCGTGGTACGATTGCATACATCCCATATTACCATGCGCGGCTGTAACCGAGCACGAAGAATAACAACAACAAGAGGTGAGCTTGTTTTTTCTCGGTAAAACAGGCCAGGCTGTTTATTTGACACGCATCCGTACGTGTGCGCGCTATCGGGGATGATATCATTTGAATAAGCGATATGCTAATGCTGCCGAGGAGCTCTCTGCTCTCAAGAGCGTCGAAAGAGAGGAAGAGAGACGGTCATGTTTAGTTTTACTGGTCCATGGATGTACAACAAAAGTGCATGCATCTACAGATAAAGTACATGCATCTACAAATAAAATGCATGCATCTAAAGATAAAGTACATGCATCTACAAATAAAATGCATGCATCTACAAAAAAGTGCATGCCTGTACAAATAAAGTACATGCATGTACAAATAAAATGCATGCATCTACAAATAAATTACATGCATCTACAAATAAAATGCATGCATCTACAAATAAAATGCATGCAGCTACAAAAAAGTGCATGCATGTACAAATAAAGTACATGCATCTACAAATGAAATGCATGCATCTACAAATAAAGTGCATGCATCTACAAATAAAGTGCATGCATGTACAAATAAAGTGCATGCATCTACAAATAAAATGCATGCATCTACAAATAAAGTACATGCATGTACAAATAAAATGCATGCATCTACAAATAAAGTGCATGCATGTACAAATAAATGTACATGCATCTACAAATAAAGTGCATGCATGTACAAATAAAATGCATGCATCTACAAATAAAGTGCATGCATGTACAAATAAAGTACATGCATGTACAAATAAAATGCATGCATCTACAAATAAAGTACACGCATGTACAAATAAAATGCATGCATCTACAAATAAAGTGCATGCATCTACAAATAAAGTGCATGCATGTACAAATAAAGTGCATGCATCTACAAATAAAATGCATGCATCTACAAATAAAGTACATGCATGTACAAATAAAATGCATGCATCTACAAATAAAGTGCATGCATGTACAAATAAAGTGCATGCATCTACAAATAAAGTACATGCATGTACAAATAAAGTGCATGCATGTACAAATAAAATGCATGCATCTACAAATAAAGTACATGCATGTACAAATAAAGTGCATGCATGTACAAATAAAGTGCATGCATGTACAAATAAAATGCATGCATCTACAAATAAAGTACATGCATGTATAAATAAAGTACATGCATCTACAAATAAAGTACATACACATAAAGTGCATGCATGTAGAGATTGGAAGCAAGAATGGAATCTTCACGCCAGGCATGTTCAGTTCTCCTGGTCCAGTTGAGAGGTTCTTCTTCTAGTAGAGAGAGAGAGAGAATGCATTAGTGTCTTAGTGTCCACTTCCTGTCTCTTGTTTTCTGCAAAGTGCCGTGTGCAGACAGCGGCCGCACACTGCAACATGCATCCGCGACACAGATCTGAGACCAGCGGTCACACGGCGGTGATGGAGGATGAACCAACCAAAACCTTTTAACGTGGTGAAATAAGGATCTCATACACGAGCGCGTTTACCCTGACGTAACGTGTGGTTTGTTAATATACGGCTCATTCATAAATTGGAAATCCGGCAGATGGTTGTACAGTAACTCTTGCAGATAATAAAGCCTCTCTGCTCTCCGAAGGGAGCTCTCAATTATTTAATCTGTATTTAATCAGGCTGTTTCATTGAGATTAAGATCTCTTCTCCAAGAGAGACCGCAGAGAATACCAAAAACATTCACAACACAGACGACACGGCTGCAACATCAACAAGCGCTTTAAAAAACAGTTTTGAGGAACATTTAGGGGATTAATGTATTCTTTAACAACTGCAACACCGCCACACATCTTTAAACCATGTTTCATAACTGGATTCTTAACGACGTGTAGTTTGTCTGAAGGTTACGGCGACAACAACGAAGCAAATGACAAAAGAAACAGACCCAAAAGGAAAAGCAGAAACAACTGAACCGTGTACGTAAACTATAATAACCAAATTAACAAAACCTGCAAGTCAACAAAATTGGGTAAGAACAACATTTCTTACTTATGTATTCCACTTTAAGTTACACTGTTTCTAACCCTGAAGTCGATCCATCATGTCCATGTGCCTCGCCGCCCCGTCGCTTCACCTTTGAGCCCTCGAGGAAATTGACAACACCAAAAGTAATGAAATTGTCGCCCTGCGTGTAATATAACATCGACATCTCTCTCCCGATGCGCTGAATGAGACAAAGGTGACTTTTGAGATTGCATTGTGTGCGTCTTGTTTTGTTAAATCAAATGATAAATGGAGGTTGTTATTCTGAACGCGCAGACCAACGTTTGGTCATTTGGAAAACCACCAAATCTTTAAAAGTGTGTTCACGTTCACGATCATTCAAAACAGAACGATTAAAGACGGTTCGACAGACGCCGCTTTGGTCATTTGTTTCATTTTTTTAAATATATATATATTATATATATATATGTATAAAACATTTAGCGGAACACGAGGAGTAACAATACATTAGGCTGATGTTATTCAGAATGAACACCTGCATATTTGAACAGGATATTTATAACCGCTTGCAGCCATTTGAGGATGTCGTGTGTGTGTGTGTTTGCATGTGTGTGTGTGTGTGTGTGTGTGTGTGTGTGTGTGTGTGAGGCTGCTCCACCGGCTCAGCGGAACGTGCTGCACTGTTAGGAAAAGCTGCAACAAAAAACCTACTCTGGTGCAACATCTGTTTCCCTAAGAATTCTTCATCTGACCGTTAACATTCAGGCTTAAAATACGAGGAAGGGGAATTATTATTATACCCGATCAGTATGTTTAATAAGAGAAACTCACTCAAGTGTACATTATCGTCACATCTGCATCGACGAATTCTGAAAGCTACGGTATCGCATCACATGGGCCTCAGTCTGCTTATTAAAGCTCTTCTGGCTTCAGTCTCCCGCAGTTGGTTTGGTCCGTTTGGGGGGGGGGGGGGGACCATACCATTAACCAGAATGATGTTGTTTTCATACGATAGGCAGTCAAATTTCTAAAAAAAAAAAATGCAGAAATTGTCTTTACATATGAGCTTATTATCCAATTCCAAAACGATGGATATTTTGTTATTTTCCTTGCAGGTTTTGTTAATTTGGTTATTATAGTAGCGAAGGCTACGAGCACAATTCTGCTTTGGACTTGTGGAAAATAAAAAACGATTGGAGCATCTTTTCTCTTTATGGCGTCCGATGAAGCGATACCTCCCCCCCCTCCCCCTCCCCCCGGTGATTACCATAACAATGCATTAAAGTTGCCTCAGCTCCTCTCGGCCCTGTGGAGGAGGAGGCAGAGATGAACCCGGCTCTCCCCGTCACCCTGGTGGTTAAAACAGAAGAAGAGTCGCTGAGTCAGGTCTTTCCGACACACACTCTCTCTCTCTCTCTCTCTCTCTCTCTCTCTCTCTCTCTCTCTCTGGCGGTTACGTAACTCTCCGACTGTTTTTATTCGTCGCCGTATGAAACAAATATGGCCTATAGGGACACGGCATATTAATGGGCTCGTGGGCTACACGGCTGGCGGGTCAAACATGTTTTCAAAGCAGCATTCAGAGTAAATTATTAATAATTTACAGAAATACTGGATTATTGTTCACCTTCCCCTCTCTCTCGCAAACCCAGAGCTCACTCCTCTGTCCTTGTCGTCGTCCTAAAATCTTTATATACATATATAATATATAATGCATGAAGATGTGTTCAAGTCCCCAGGAAGAGCGTCAGGCTTTTGAAGCCCCGGGGGGGGGGGGTTGTGCATTGATTGGCACAGCTGGTGCTCATTGTACTGTCCCTTTAAGAAGGAGAAGGAGAACAAGAAGAACAAGAAGGAGAAGGAGGAGAAGAAGATGGAGCAGAAGAACAAGTAGAAGAACGAGAAGGAGAAGAAGAACAACAACAACAAGAAGAACAAGAACGAGAAGGAGAAGAAGAACAACAACAAGAAGAAGAACGAGAAGGGGAAGAAGAACAACAACAAGAAGAAGAACGAGAAGGAGAAGAAGAAGAAGAAGAACGAGAATAATAAGGAGAAGAACAAGAACAACAACAAGAAGAAGAAGAACGAGAAGGAGGAGAAGAAGAACGAGAAGAAGAAGAAGGAGAAGAACAAGAACAAGAAGGAGGAGAAGAACAAGAAGAAGAAGGAGAAGAAGAAGGAGAAGAACAACAACAACAACAAGAAGGAGAAAAAGAACGAGAAGGAGGAGAAGAAGAACGAGAAGAAGAACAAGAAGAAGGAGAAGAAGAACGAGAAGGAGGAGGAGAAGAAGAACGAGGAGAAGAAGAAGAAGGAGGAGAAGAAGAAGAACGAGAAGAAGGGGAAGGAGGAGAAGAAGACACTGTGTCAGCAGTTACCAACCTCAGCTTGAACAACACTGTTTACTTATCAACACGTCTTCAGTGATTTAACACAACAATCTACATCTGAACAACAACACACACAACCCGGGCTCGGGAATCGAACCCCCGGGGCCCCCTATATATTTTCTGTCTCTTATATATTTTCTTTCTCTCTCTTATACATTTTCTTTCTCTTATACATTTTCTTTCTCTTATACATTTTCTTTCTCTTATATATTTTCTTTCTCTTATACATTTTCTTTCACTTATATATTTTCTTTCTCTTATATATTTTCTTTCTCTTATACATTTTCTTTCACTTATATATTTTCTTTCTCTTATATATTTTCTTTCTCTTATACATTTTCTTTCACTTATATATTTTCTTTCACTTATATATTTTCTTTCTCTTATACATTTTCTTTCACTTATACATTTTCTTTCTCTTATATATTTTCTTTCTCTTATACATTTTCTTTCACTTATATATTTTCTTTCACTTATATATTTTCTTTCTCTTATACATTTTCTTTCTCTTATACATTTTCTTTCTCTTATACATTTTCTTTCACTTATATATTTTCTTTCTCTTATATATTTTCTTTCTCTTATACATATTCTTTCTCTTATATATTTTCTTTCTCTTATACATATTCTTTCTCTTATATATTTTCTTTCACTTATATATTTTCTTTCTCTTATACATTTTCTTTCACTTATACATTTTCTTTCTCTTATACATTTTCTTTCTCTTATACATTTTCTTTCTCTTATATATTTTCTTTCTCTTATACATTTTCTTTTTGTTATATATTTTCTTTCTCTTATACATTTTCTTTCTCTTATACATTTTCTTTCTCTTATACATTTTCTTTCACTTATACATTTTCTTTCTCTTATATATTTTCTTTCTCTTATATATTTTCTTTCTCTTATACATTTTCTTTCTCTTATACATTTTCTTTCACTTATATATTTTCTTTCTCTTATATATTTTCTTTCTCTTATACATATTCTTTCTCTTATATATTTTCTTTCTCTTATACATTTTCTTTCACTTATATATTTTCTTTCACTTATATATTTTCTTTCTCTTATACATTTTCTTTCACTTATACATTTTCTTTCTCTTATACATTTTCTTTCTCTTATACATTTTCTTTCTCTTATACATTTTCTTTCTCTTATACATTTTCTTTCACTTATATATTTTCTTTCTCTTATATATTTTCTTTCTCTTATACATATTCTTTCTCTTATATATTTTCTTTCTCTTATATATTTTCTTTCTCTTATATATTTTCTTTCTCTTATACATTTTCTTTCTCTTATACATTTTCTTTCACTTATATATTTTCTTTCTCTTATATATTTTCTTTCTCTTATATATTTTCTTTCACTTATATATTTTCTTTCTCTTATACATTTTCTTTCACTTATACATTTTCTTTCTCTTATACATTTTCTTTCTCTTATACATTTTCTTTCTCTTATATATTTTCTTTCTCTTATACATTTTCTTTTTCTTATATATTTTCTTTCTCTTATACATATTCTTTCTCTTATATATTTTCTTTCTCTTATACATTTTCTTTCACTTATATATTTTCTTTCTCTTATATATTTTCTTTCTCTTATATATTTTCTTTCTCTTATACATTTTCTTTCTCTTGTATATTTTCTTTCTCTTATACATTTTCTTTCTCTTATATATTTTCTTTCTCTTATATATTTTCTTTCTCTTATACATATTCTTTCTCTTATATATTTTCTTTCTCTTATACATTTTCTTTCACTTATATATTTTCTTTCTCTTATATATTTTCTTTCTCTTATATATTTCCTTTCTCTTATACATTTTCTTTCTCTTATATATTTCCTTTCTCTTATACATTTTCTTTCTCTTATATATTTCCTTTCTCTTATATATTTTCTTTCTCTTATACATATTCTTTCTCTTATATATTTTCTTTCTCTTATACATTTTCTTTCACTTATATATTTTCTTTCTCTTATATATTTTCTTTCTCTTATATATTTTCTTTCTCTTATACATTTTCTTTCTCTTGTATATTTTCTTTCTCTTATACATTTTCTTTCTCTTATATATTTTCTTTCTCTTATATATTTTCTTTCTCTTATACATATTCTTTCTCTTATATATTTTCTTTCTCTTATACATTTTCTTTCACTTATATATTTTCTTTCTCTTATATATTTTCTTTCTCTTATATATTTCCTTTCTCTTATACATTTTCTTTCTCTTATATATTTCCTTTCTCTTATACATTTTCTTTCACTTATATATTTTCTTTCTCTTATATATTTTCTTTCTCTCATATATTTCCTTTCTCTTATACATTTTCTTTCTCTGCGTTAGTAAAGCTCTAATTGGATTTGAACACATCTGATTATTGGGCGTTGCAGCTCACCCTCCATCACATTGATTTCATCCACCGACAGCATCGTGGCTCAAACAGCTGATTTATTTTCCATATATCCTAAACATTCAATCAAAGGGCTCTGTGATGCATTTTTTTTAAGCCTTCTGTCTTTTTTTTTAAATATTTCACGACATTCAGGATTTGAGAAAAAATGCTCCCGCTATCACACCAGTGATGCAACGCAGTGGAAACATTAAGGAGCCATTAAAACCAATGGGAACGATTACATGTTTCTGTCGGTGTCATATTGAAAAGAAACGGGATTAAAATACTTTATATACGTATAAAATATGGGAATCACGATGCAGCAGTTGAGTTTTTCGTGCGTTATTTATGAAAATCACTCATTCTCTTTTCCTTAAAGGAGAATTCTGGAGTCTTTTAAAGCAGTTTTGTTAATAAAAAAACTCGATTGTTGTTAATCTGCATTATATTTTGCATCCGATAACAAACGACAACTGTATTAAAACAGCTTCAGCGTTATGGATATTTGTGAGATTGATTGATGGATGAGCAGAACTGGAGATCTCATCTTTGGTTCCCCGTGTTCCTCTTGGGAGAACATATCTTCTTGATTAAAGAAAAAAATGCATTCCTGAGATGGCCATGTGCGCTGCTCTACCTAGCGTGAATTAGTTTATTAATTCAAAGATTTTGTAAACGGTTGCGACGGCAACAACGACTTCATAATGCAGATTTTTAATTTTGTCAAGCCGCATTAATAATCACGGCATAATCAAGTCACGAGAGCGTCTGATTCATCTGCGTCCTCTAATTGGAGCGAGGATGTCACTGTCAAGCCACAATAACACACACATACACACACACACACACGCACACACACGGAGCAGATCCAGTTACATGTTGTGCAGCCAACATCTGACTAAAAATACCACAGAAAAGCCGCCGCGCTCGCACATCAAACGTGTTCTTTTGATTAATTATTCCACCGTTTCTCGGGGGGCCCTTTTTTAAAAATAAATACACACTGAAAAGAACACACACTTCACACAGAATCACTCGCACAGCGACAATCATACGCGTCACACCACGGAGACATTTATATTATTAGGAGGGTAAAACTAAAATAAGCTAGCGTCCCCGGCTCTGAAACGCTGTGAACCGCCGCCCGGTCGTGGGTGGAGGTGAAGGGTTAATTCCACGTGTGAAGGTGCATTACTTTTGTGACTCACTGGGATTGAGTGCCAGATTGCAGCGTTTGTGGTTTGTAATTGAGCAGCGGAAGCCGACCCGGAGCTTTTTGGAGTCGCTAATTGATTTCCAGGCCTTGTTCTGTTCTCTGTAATTCAGAGTTATAGTCACACGTGTGATCGGCACAACACAAATGAATGTGTGTAGCTGTGGAGAAAGACTTCTCCACTGAGCACGTGCAGGAGGGAGAGCGATGACTCACAGATTCAAAGGAAGGTTTTCCCCTCCCCTGATTATCCTCTGAATGGAGTCATATCCATCACCCCCCCCCCCCCCTCCAGGTTTACCTTCCTGCAACAAAAAAATGCCCCAAAAAGTGATAATAATGAACATTGACAAGCACGGGGGCGGTGATGGGAGGGGGGAGGGGGGGGGAGGGGCGCTTCAATCTACCGCCACGAAAATGAAATCATGCAAAAGTCGAAACAAGGATTCGCATAATATGTTTTTTTTTTAAAGACGAGCCGTCGGCTGATTAAAACAATCAGTTTGAATATCCGCAGCGTCCTCTGAAGTGTGTGTGTGGAGTCGAGAGAGAGTGTGTGTGTGTGTGCGTGTGTGTGTGTGTGTGTGTGTGTGTGTGTGTGTGCATTGCTATAGCAAATAGGTTGCGCTTGGGGGTGGCAGCCTGTCGCCGGGCGGACTCCAGGCTATTAAACGTGGTCCTCGGTGGAGGTCAGGGGAAGCAGAGGTCCGCGGGAGGCCGGCCGGCTGTAATTACAGACGAGCGGGGATATTCCTTCTTTCCCTCTCCACCTCCGTTCATCCTCCCTTTCCCCTGTGTGTGTGGAGGTCAAACGGTCAAACGGTCTCCAAGGTCAATCGTGTTGTTGTTGTCGTTGTTGTTGTTGTTGTTGTTGGGAAACATGCAGTATAACACCTATATGCATGAGTGTGGAGTATTAATGAGAGATGCAGAAAAAGGCATAGTGGTATTATAGAGCTATGCATTCTCCATTAATATGGAAGATTGTTTACAATTAATACATTTTGTAGGTTGGAGATTAAAAAAAAGAAGAATTTGTGTTGCATGTTTTAATATATTTGTACTTAATTCATGTTTATTAAAGATGTCTTGTTTTCATTCCTCCCGTTTCCTAAAAGACGTCTAACTCAGTTTATATGGTGGCACTCGTTTAAGGAATTTGAACATCAGCCGCACGTTTTTCCTCCACGCCGATCCAGATTAAACGCCATTGATTTGCACCATTGTGGGTGATTGAACTGAATTTCAACTCCTTTTTCTGTGTGTAGTTCAGAATCAATACGTGGCTCCCTGGACTGGACTGTCGGGGCTTTTCATTAGGCGGCGCTCCCCCAACACTGTAAGCGCTTTCCCCTCCAGCCAGTCGCTCTACACCTGCTCCGTACCTGCTCCTGGGTCACAGCGAGGCAGCCGAGCGCTCTGGAATCCGGCTCCTGGTGGGACCACCAGTGCACACGCGTGTATATGGGCCTCAATCTATCTCGCAGCCTTCCATCGATTCATCTGCAGAGACTGATGTACTCTAACGCGTAGACATGCGATCTATATGATTATGACTAAGTGGAAGACATTGGGTGCAGCTATGCGTAATTATGCCTCTTGAGCACTGAGTAGTGACCTCCTCGGTCGTCCTCGGCTGCTTCTACGTGTTCCATACGTGGAGGAGACTTCATTCTGAATACATCCATCTTTTTATGCCATTCTTTTTCCATTATAAAAATAAATGTTGGGAGGGGGTTGTATGTCTGTAAATTAATGTTATTTATGTCTGCATGTGGATGGCTTAGAGGAGAGCTTTTAGAGGTCCAGATTAATATAAATAATGATAAATATTCTCCTGTTGTTGACGACAACGACGTACACGACGCTCACCACGTACACAACGTACACGACGACAACGTACACAACGACGTAAACGACAACAACGTACAAGACGTAAACGACGCAGACGTACACGACAACAACGTACACGACCTACACGTACACAACGTACACGACGACAACATACACGACGACAACATACACGTACACAACGTACACGACGACAACGTACACAACGACGTAAACGACAACAACGTACAAGACGTAAACGACGCAGACGTACACGACAACAACGTACACGACCTACACGTACACAACGTACACGACGACAACATACACGACGACAACATACACGTACACAACGTACACGACGACAACGTACACGACGACAATGTACACAACGACGTAAACGACAACAACGTACAAGACGTAAACGACGCAGACGTACACGACAACAACATACACGACCTACACGTACACAACGTACACGACGACAACATACACAACGACAACATACACAACGACGTAAACGACAACAACGTACACAATGTACACAATGTACACAACGTACACAACGTACACAATGTACACGACGACTTAAACGACAACGACGTAAACGACAACGACGTACATGACGTACACAATGTACACAACGACATAAACGACAACGACGTACACGATGTACACGACGTACACAACGTACACGACAATGTAAACGACAACGACGTACACGACGTACATGACGTACCACGACTTACAAGATGTACACAACGTACACAACGACGTAAACGACGACAACGTACACAACGTAAATGACGACGACGTACACAACGTACACGACGACGACGTACACAACGTACACGACGACAACGTACACGACGACAACGTACACGATGACAACGTACACAACGTAAACGACATACACAACGTACACGACGACAATGTACACAACGACAACGACATACACAACGTACACGACAACGTACACAACGTAAACGACACACACAACGTACACGACGACAATGTACACAACGTAAATGACATACACAACGTACACGACGACAACGTACACGACGACAACGTACACAACGTAAACGACACACACAACGTAAACAACATACACAACGTACACAACGACAACGTACACAACGTAAATGACATACACAACGTACACGACGACAACGTACACAACGTGAACGACACACACAACGTAAACAACATACACAACGTACACAACGACAACGTACACAACGTAAATGACATACACAACGTACACAACGACAACGTACACAACGTAAATGACATACACAACGTACACAACGACAACGTACACAACGTAAATGACATACACAACGTACACGACGACAACGTACACAACGTAAACGACACACACAACGTACACAACGTATCACAACGCTCCCGACGTATCACGAGGTACACGCTGTGATGTAGCATTGTGTGCGCTGACGACTCGACACATTGTAAGTTAGAATACTACACAAAGGACTCATTCATGAACTAATGTAACGCAACAACAAAACATGTCAGGAAAACACTCGAAGACAGGAAGTAAAACCAGACGTGACCTTACAAAATAAAACAGGAAACAATCTTACAGTTACATTGGATGGCTGAAAAAAATGCTGCCAATGAACTTTAAAACGTGTTTTGTCGTAGGGAAAAATAAACGAGGAAAAACACGTCCTCAACCTACCGCACGGGGTCCGAGCTGCAGCCCCGGACGTCCTCCGGGTTGGTGGAGACCACTCGGCTCCACCAACCTGGCAACCCCGCAGCAAAAGCCACGTTTATACAACGGAGACAGAATCCCTTCGCTAATTATCACCGAGATCTGAAAGACACGTCTTTGCTGGTGGCTCGCCTGCAGCGCCGTCCCGTTAATGAGCAGTTGATCCGGGCCGAGGATCACGAATCGCTTCCAATGCGGTAAAAAAAAAAACACGCCTAGTTTAAAGGTCACTTCGTGCTGCCGTGTGGGAACAATCGTACATATATAACGTTATTCTGGGACATAACAGTATTAAACTTTCAGTGGTCTCTTTCTCTGTCTCTGTCTCTCTCTCTCTCCCTCTCTCGCTCTCCCCATCCTCAGAAGTGATCATACTGGGTTGTATGCCAGTAAAGGTCAGCCCACCGAGCTACACTGCCACCCAGCAGACAATGAGCAGGATGAAGACGAAAACCAGTAAACCCTCAGGGCGTGTGTGTGTGTGTGTGTGTGTGTGTGTGTGTGTGTGTGTGTGTGTGTGTGTGTGTGTGTGTGTGTAAAGAGAGGGTTGGGGGAATGAAACCACAGCCGTATCTAAAATGTCAACTTTTCATACACCATTTTAAAACAGTTTTAATACCAAATATTGAACCTTTAAAAATGTCAAAATCACAGCATGTAGCCGAGTAGAGCCGAGTATTCAGATCTTTTACTGCATTCAAAGTACTAGTACTAGTATTCAGTACGAATATTGCACTACAAATACGAGGCATGTATTCAAACTGTACTTAAAGTTATTTCAACAGTCGGCGACTTTAGGCCAAATCATGGGAAACCGTCTCTGGTGTCAGATTTGAAGTATTTAAAACGGTAAAGATCACAATTAAATCTAATAATCACAATTAATTTAACGGTTTTATGTCAAGTTCACCTCTCGGGGGGGGGAAGTGCTCATCAAGACTGTCGATCTTTCTTTTGTCTCCGACGTGAATTAATTTCACCTTTTGGTGAAAACGCTTGAGGTCTTCAACATTTTTGATTTCCCTCTTAAATTCTCTGTTATTATTCTTGGAGCAGTTGACATTTAATTTCCATCGGCCGTCTTTTTCTTTTCTTTGTGTTCCGTCTCCCCAAAGTGCTTCAACAGCTTAATGACGGGAGTTGACCGGCGTGTTTGTGTTATAGTCCCAAAGAGGGGAAAGGCAAGCTGGGACTAACGGTTCCATTGAGAACCCTTTTCATCCAAAAGAACCCATTGTGGAATCGTTGAATTGCATGTGTAGATTCAAGAAAACCATGCAATAAAAGGTGGGTTCTTGTTAGCACCCTGAAGGGTTCTCTAGAACCTCTCACATGGGATCGTGGGTGTAATCTTTCACAGACGGTTTTAGATATAACAAGTGTTGGGTTCTAGGTAGATCCCTCTGAAAGGGTTCTCTCTAGAACCTCTCACATGGGATCGTGGGTATAATCTTTCACAGCTGGTTCTAGATATAACGTGGGCTGGGTTCTAGGTAGATCCCTCTGAAAGGGTTCTCTCTAGAACCTCTCACATGGGATCGTGGGTATAATCTTTCACAGCTTGTTCTAGATATAACGCGGGCTGGGTTCTAGGTAGATCTCTCTGAAAGGGTTCTCTCTAGAACCTCTTACATGGGATCGTGGGTGTAATCTTTCACAGACGGTTCTAGATATAACGCGTGTTGGGTTCTAGGTAGATCCCTCTGAAAGGGTTCTCTCTAGAACCTCTCACATGGGATCGTGGGTATAATCTTTCACAGCTTGTTCTAGATATAACGCGGGCTGGGTTCTAGGTAGATCTCTCTGAAAGGGTTCTCTCTAGAACCTCTTACATGGGATCGTGGGTGTAATCTTTCACAGACGGTTCTAGATATAACGCGTGTTGGGTTCTAGGTAGATCCCTCTGAAAGGGTTCTCTCTAGAACCTCTCACATGGGATTGTGGGTATAATCTTTCACAGATGGTTCTAGATATAACGCGGGCTGGGTTCTAGGTAGATCTCTCTGAAAGGGTTCTCTCTAGAACCTCTTACATGGGATCGTGGGTGTAATCTTTCACAGACGGTTCTAGATATAACGCGTGTTGGGTTCTAGGTAGATCCCTCTGAAAGGGTTCTCTCTAGAACCTCTCACATGGGATCGTGGGTATAATCTTTCACAGATGGTTCTAGATATAACGCGGGCTGGGTTCTAGGTAGATCTCTCTGAAAGGGTTCTCTCTAGAACCTCTCACATGGGATTGTGGGTATAATCTTTCACAGCTGGTTCTAGATATAACGCGGGCTGGGTTCTAGGTAGATATCTCTCAAAGGGTTCTCTCTAGAACCTCTTACATGGGATCGTGGGTGTAATCTTTCACAGACGGTTCTAGATATAACGCGGGCTGGGTTCTAGGTAGATCTCTCTGAAAGGGTTCTCTCTAGAACCTCTCACATGGGATCGTGGGTGTAATCTTTCACAGACGGTTCGTGTTAGGTTCTAGGTAGATCCCTCTGAAAGGGTTCTCTCTGGAACCTCTCACATGGGATCGTGGGTGTAATCTTTCACAGACGGTTCTTGGTAGATCCCTCTGAAAGGGTTCTCTCTAGAACCTCTCACATGGGATCGTGGGTGTAATCTTTCACAGACGGTTCGTGTTGGGTTCTAGGTAGATCCCTCTGAAAGGGTTCTCTCTAGAACCTCTCACATGGGATCGTGGGTGTAATCTTTCACAGACGGTTCGTGTTAGGTTCTAGGTAGATCCCTCTGAAAGGGTTCTCTCTGGAACCTCTCACATGGGATCGTGGGTGTAATCTTTCACAGACGGTTCTTGGTAGATCCCTCTGAAAGGGTTCTCTCTAGAACCTCTCACATGGGATCGTGGGTGTTATCTTTCACAGACGGTTCGTGTTGGGTTCTAGGTAGATCCCTCTGAAAGGGTTCTCTCTAGAACCTCTCACATGGGATCGTGGGTGTAATCTTTCACAGACGGTTCGTGTTAGGTTCTAGGTAGATCCCTCTGAAAGGGTTCTCTCTGGAACCTCTCACATGGGATTGTGGGTGTAATCTTTCACAGACGGTTCTTGGTAGATCCCTCTGAAAGGGTTCTCTCTAGAACCTCTCACATGGGATCGTGGGTGTAATCTTTCACAGACGGTTCGTGTTGGGTTCTAGGTAGATCCCTCTGAAAGGGTTCTCTCTAGAACCTCTCACATGGGATCGTGGGTGTAATCTTTCACAGACGGTTCGTGTTAGGTTCTAGGTAGATCCCTCTGAAAGGGTTCTCTCTGGAACCTCTCACATGGGATCGTGGGTGTAATCTTTCACAGACGGTTCTTGGTAGATCCCTCCTTTATTTCTAAGACTGCATGCTGAATTCATCCAAGTGACAGAAGTGTTGAGTTTCCATTAAAAGTGAATATAAATAGGAAGGAGGAGAAAAAAAGAAGGGCAGCTTCATATTAAATGTCATAAAACACACTCTCGGCATAAAAGCCCGTCTAATAACAGCCTCAGAATAAAAGCCCGGTTCTCTCTGCACTTAAATGAGAACCCAACCTCTATTTTCAGAATGCAAACACATTTGAATGTGCACATTAAAGACTCAGGGGTACAGCTAGTGCAGGTAAGGAAGGGGGGGGGGGGGCATTAGAAGCAGTTGAACCGTGTCACTGTGACACGTCAGCAGCTCAATACAGTCTGTCATGTGTAAACAAAGTAAACAAGAGGCTCAATATCAATATAATAAATATAAAGATACGCTGCTACACGCTGTGTGGTTTTCCTCTAACTTGCTTATTTTAAGAGCACAATGTGAAACAATGAGAACTCAGAGAGAAAACATAATTAGTGAATGTTAATATAATGGGGGAAGTGACGACCATACTATTAAAAACAGGCTCTTACAGATGTATTGAAAGCATATGGCGTGGAAACGTTTTGGAACGTATTATCAACAATAACAAACACACAAAAACTATATTTTTTTGCCATTTTCCTGCCATTTTTTACTTTAATCTTCAGAATTGTATTGACACATTTCAACATACTCTTTTACGTTATATTTCACGTTCTTTAATATTATATTTCACGTTCTTTTACGTTATATTTCACGGTATTTTTACATTATATTTCACGTTCTTTTATATTATATGTCACGTTATTTAACGTTATATTTCACGTTATTTTATAATATATTTCACGTTCTTTTATAATATATTTCACGTTCTTTTAGGTTAGATTTCACGTTCTTTTACATTATATTTCACGTTCTTTTACGTTATATTTCACGTTTTTGTTATATTATATTCCACGTTCTTTTACATTATATTTCACGTTCTTTTACATTATATTTCACGTTATTTGACGTTATATTTCACGTTCTTTTATATTATATTTCACGTTCTTTTACGTTATATTTCACGTTTTTGTTATATTATATTTCACGTTCTTTTACATTATATTTCACGTTCTTTTACATTATATTTCACGTTTTTGTTATATTATATTTCACGTTATTTGACATTATATTTCACGTTCTTTTACGTTATATTTCACGTTTTTGTTATATTATATTTCACGTTCTTTTACATTATATTTCACGTTCTTTTACATTATATTTCACGTTTTTGTTATATTGTATTTCATGTTATTTGACATTATATTTCACGTTCTTTTACGTTATATTTCACGTTTTTGTTATATTATATTTCACGTTATTTGACGTTATATTTCACGTTATTTGACGTTATATTTAACGTTCTTTTACATTATATTTCACGTTCTTTTACATTATATTTCACGTTCTTTTATATTATATGCTGCTGGGAAAAACAACAAAAACCAAAGGACTGACTGGCAGCGTTGAACTACTGTGAAAGGCAGACGTGACGTTGGGCCCTCGGCCTCCGGACTGCACCGACTGCCGAGGACAAATCCGGCCACTTTGTGTCACTGTCGTCCGAACTGAACGCCTCGACTGGCACGTGTTTCCATTCATGTATTCTCATGCAAATTATTTTAAAAAAAATATCGTATTAGAAAAAGCTGTCTGGAAACGTCAAAATTCAATTTAGCTTCCTTTAATGGCCTCAAAAAAAACCTTTTGGGTGTTTTTTTTTTTTTGTGCCTTTTGTTGAAAAATCATTTATGTGCTCAATGGGATACAGAAACATTTAACTCCCTTGACCGATCAGCTTTCTGTACGTTTGTCTTCGTCTCATCGGACATGAAAGAACAATTGCAAAAATGTCCAATTGAAAGAATTCCCTGACAACCTATTTCAATATAACGTAGCCGGTCAAATGTCGACGGAAGATGGTCTAACAAAAACCCTCCTTGGACATTCTTCCAGTTGACTGCAGTGAAGCGCGTTGTGGTGTTTTGGACCGTGGAGCCTGAGAATTTGGTTCCTTGGATCAATCCATCCAATACATATCTCCACATCTACCATCCAGATCACCATTCAATGCGTTGTTGACATTCAAAGTCCTCATCACACCCCTACACCTAGAGGTCACCTAGAGGTCACCTAGAGGTCACTGATAGGCGCGCTGCGGTTGGCTGTATCCTGACCCACGAGCTGTAAATTATTGAGGATTATTCCATCTTGACTTATATTCTAACCAGCGCAGCTTTCTTAGCCTTTTTCGTCAATGGTCGATCGTCCCAGGATACCTGGACCGCGGATCGTCAATCAGCTCACGCGATACAACTAAGTCTCTCAAATCTGTGCATCCCCCCCCCCCCCCCCTCCTCCCCCCGATAGGCCGAGCTGGAGACGAGTCCGCAGAGAGGCTCTTCAACAAAGAGAACAGAGAGTTCTGTGAAGAATGCAACCCTTCAGACCAGAGGAGAAAAACGTCACGGACAAGTGGTCCAATAACCAGAGAGAGAGGCTCTGTGGGGCAAGGCTGAAGAGGATCATCACCCACCAGGTCAGACCGTGCATGAATAGAATGATGAGAATGATTCACGTTCTCGGGTCCTCCTCTTCACATGAGCAGAGAGGTTCACGCCGATGACCTCCTTCTGCACAACAACGTACCGTAAGACGGCTCGAAGGGTCCTTTTGGGTCCTTTTTGGTCCATCCGAGCACAGCTGAAGAGCCAAAAGGCAACACAGCTGTCTGGTTTCTCTTTCTATAACCCGACAGTCTGGGTTTCTTCTGGAAAGATCGGACAGCGATGACGTCTGTCCGATCTTTCCAGAAGAAACCCAGACGGTCGGTTGGTACGGAGACCCGTTCCTCATCGCAGATGTCTCAAAGTCGTTATCGCGCAACTTCAAATGAGCAAAATGCCGGCCGGGCGTCTCCAGATGCGACCGGCAGATGTTTAAAGCTCCGAGAAACAGATAAATCACCAGTATGTTGTTTTTCCTGTCAAAGCTTCTCGGGGTACAAGAAAGAAAAGAAAAACCTTCAGTCTCAGTGGAGATACTGACATTTGCTCACAGTGACATTCAGCAACCTTTTTTTTCCCACATAAGAGACACACGGCAGGATAAGAAGATGCATTTTGTTCAACACCTACCTTATGGCCGGGGGGGGGGGGGGGGGGGGGGGGCACACACACACACACACACACACACACACACACTTGTCACTCTCGTAATAACTCAAAGCAAATAAGATATTGGGGCTTCATACTCGTTGAAATAAACAACGGATTCCAAAGTGGAGAGTCATTGCTTCACCTCTGGAGTAACAGAGAGTACCGATGATGAGGAGGAGGATGAGGAAGATGGTGGTGATGGTGATCACCCCAATGAGCGCATCATCCGGCGCATATCTCCAGATATGCTCCAGCTGCCACGCGGCGGAGCATATGGCCGTCCATATTAAAGTCAAGCTGCCATCTTTGCTCGGCACGGATACAGTGACGAGGTTTGTGTGCATTTACCGAACATGTGGAGTCCCTACAGGTGGTCCAGATGTTCTGTTTCATACCTGTTCTGAGGGTGGTGGTGGTGGAGTTTATGAGGTTGGAGGAGATACGTGGACATCGGGATATGGCGTGCATATCGTGAATAACAACATGTGGTTATGTGAATAAGAAGCTGTCCCATCTGCTCGTGGATATCATAATAAGCTGCATTCAGGGTGCATTCAAGTGCGTTGGTTTGGATGTAGGAAAAAGAAAAGGTGAAGCACTATAAATACATCAGTAAAGTGTAAAGAATGGATGTAAATCATAACATTGACACGTGCTGCTGGCTAAATTTAAAACAAATAGAAAAATACATGAATGATTTGTTGCATCATAACATCTTTTTTTTTTCCCGTTAAGGCCACGGAGGACTCGGCCCCCTCGCTGCAGGTTTTTATTCCTGCTGCTCAAGTCCAGCCACGACTCTGCATGCTGCATACCTCATTAGAAAAGCACAGAAAAAAACACACACACATTTTATTAGTTATTAGCCCGAACCCCGGCTGTCAGAGATGGGAATGGGATGTTATGACCCTGACCAACCCCTTCGGATCAGCGCTGCTGGAGTCACGAGTAACTGTGTCCGCACGGGGACTCGTTGCTCCATTGAAACACAAAGAAAACGAGATGAAAGACGGTTTAAAGATATTTATAATGTTTTGTCCCTTTTTACATGTGCCAAAATATGTAGTGCAGACATATCCCTCATTAATATACCAGCAAGGACATTCTCAACGGTCTACAGTTACAGCACGCTCGGTGGAGCTGGAAATCACCCACCCCCCCCCCCGAGCCGGCACCAGTCATATCCTCAAAAATATTACATAGAAATGTTCGTTGCTAACGTGCAACGGTCTCGTTTGCTTGGGCACTTCTTCGAGGCGTCAGGGAGGACCTCTAACACGAAGGAGAACCTCGCCTTTTGTTCCCGGAGGATGAAACACGGCACCTCAGTCTTGGGAGAAGTGCTGGCCCCCCCCAACCCCGTTGTGGCCGGTCCACGGCGAGCCACGTGGACTACAACAATAAAACCAGGCTCTCCACGTGGCCTCGCCTCCTTCGGGACCGGATGCAACTCCCGAAAGCCACGTTTCAACTTCTCACCTCCTCGTTTGGGTTTGCACATTTCTTCGCTGTAACATGTTGTGCTCGTTAGCGATGTTTAAGTCTGTTTTTATTAAGTCTGATCTATTAGCATTTTGATGTGATCTCTGCTCATGATTCTGAAGAACACACTGATTATAGAAGAGCTTATTCTTTTATATTTATTGTTATGTTTA
>NC_046989.1:3654899-3659899 GCF_009769545.1 Cyclopterus lumpus
TCCTAAAGAGATGTTTTTCTAATAAACATGCACAAAAAAAAAGAGCACACACACACACACAACAGTAAACAAAACCTACAGATCTACAGTACCAACAAAAAGGTACACCATTTGGTATTTTAGCGCAGACAGACACGCTTGGGTCAGCCGACGGGTAAGAAACAGAGAGCCGATCGTCACGTACAAATCTTAGAAAAATCAGAAGTGGGGGAGGAGGTTGTATAAAAAAAAAAAAGAGAAGGATCAATGACGAGGGGGTGGCGGTGGATGGAGGGGGGGGGGGAGCGAAAGACGATTTGAGCTTAGTGGGCGAGACACTCTGGGGGGGGGGGGAGGGGGTAAGAGTGAGATAAGACACATCCAGCCTCTCCTCGTTGGTTTTATTCAAGTACTAAAAATGGTTCAACTACTGGGTTTCATTTATTTTTTTTCTTCTTTTTTTTCAGTGGTTCACTGCACAGGAAGCGAGTCACGGGACCACCAGCAGGTGGAGCCGGCGAGGGGGGTGGGGGGGTGGTCCAACATGGACCGATAATGTCAGAAAAGGGGAGGGGCGGGCTTTGGGGGGGGGTGGTCGGGACGGACGATCATGCGTTTGTGGAAGAAAAAGCCCCTCTAGGACGAGGAGGAGGAGGAACTGTCGGCCTCCTCCTCCTCGCGTCCCCGTCGCCGTGGTTACCAGCCTATGAGGTTGGCCTTGGCCTTCTCCGTCAGCTTACGGACGCGTCCCTTGGAGGAGGTGCCGAACGTGATCGACGAGTCCTCGAACAGCAGCTGCCTCTGCTCCTCCTCGGAGTCCTCCTCCACGTACCAGGCGGAACGCCGCCCCTGGTTGCGAGTGCGCATCGACCCCCCCGCCTCGTCCCCCGCCGCTTCCCCCTCCTCTTCCCCCTCCTCTTCCCCCTCCTCCTCCTCTTCCTCCTCCCCCTCCTCTGGAGACTCCCTCCGATTGGATCGCGGAGGGGCGGCCTGCGTCGGGGGCGTGACCTCCTCTGCGGCTCTCCTGCTGCTCCTCCTCAGCGGCGAGGGCTCGGGCGACTCGGCGGCGGCGGGGGGCGCGGCCTCGTCCGTTCTCGCCGCTCGGGGACGCCCGCGCCGCCTGGGCGTCGACGGCGCGCCCGAGTCCGACAGCGCCGACGTCTCCTGCGCGGACGACGCCCCGCCCTCGTCCCCGGTGGATTGGTCGGGCTCGTCGTCGGGGGTGGAGCTCCTGCGGTGGCCGCCGCTCCTTCTCATCTCCTCCTGCTCCTGCTTGCTCTTCCGGCCTCTCTTCTTGCCGGCGGGGCGGCCTCGGGGTCTGGACGGGCTCCCCGGAGTCGTGGCTTCCTCCGGGGGACTCGCGGGCGAGGGCTCCCCTTTGGATTTCCGGCCCCTCCTCCCCACTCCCAGGGTCACATGACTACTGTGGCCATTCAGGTGGACTGTGCTCTGAGACGGAGGGCTGGCCGGGGAGCCTGAGGGGGGAAAGGCATCGATTTACAGGTCAAAAAGAAAGACAAATATATATATAGATGACATCAAATATGTTTCTTATGACTTGAATCATAAACCAAAGCATCACACGGTGGTCTCCTCACCAGGCGTGAGTCGTACGGGGGTCCTGAGCTTCCTCCGGGTGCTTCCTCCACTGCTACCTTCTGCGGCCGGAGAGGGCGCCGCCTTCTCGGGAGCCGGCGTCGATGAGGCCGACACAGAGTTGTGAGCCCTCAGCGAACGAGTCGACTCTGAAGACGCAAAGAAATACAAATAATAAAGCTAAAAAATGAACGCATCGGAGGTTACGAAATCGTAACCCTAGTTCTATGAGCGTTGACGAAAGGCGGCACACTCGCAGTGTAGGAGGGTTCTTGGCAGTAACTTCCTGGAGTGTATAACATATATATATATATATATATATATATATATATGTATTATTTTTATATATATATTATATATGTAATATATATATTATTTATATAATAAATATATATAATATATAATATAAATATATATTATATCTATTACATTACATATATATTACATTACATTAATATGTAGTGTGCGTGTGTATATATATATATATATATATATATGCATATACACACACACACACACACTACATAAATATATATATCGCAGAATATCTCTATCTGGCAGACAAACACAAGTGTCATCTAATCTAAGAGCATTTCCCAAAATGTCAAACTATTCTTTAAGACCAGAAATTGTTTAAATCATCACTCCTGAGTGTGCGCGTGATCTCACCAGCTGTGCCCCGTGTGCCCCCCGCTGCATTGTGGGAGGAGGACGACGACGAGGAGGGCGGCGAGTGCGTGGAGTGCCGCGCCGCGCTCCGGGTGCGCCCCGCGGTCGGCGTGTCGGCCTTCCCGTTGACCAGCTGAGGGGGCGGCTTGACGGGCACGCTCTGCCTCAGGGACGAGGGTCGCGGCGGCGGCGTTGGCGGCGGCGGCGGCAGCGGGGGCGGCGACGCCTCCTTTTTTCCGCTCACCCTGGACGACACGCGTCTCTTTCTCTCCGGACTAAAAGAGGCAGGAACGATAAACGGATCACACCCGATGCACGAACCACAAGGCCCAGCGTTTACATATATATATATATAAATATCGCCCATCTCCTTCTACCTGGACGCCGTGCTGCTCGTCGGGGATTCGCTCCTCCTCCTCCTCCTCTTCATGGCGTGCCGCGTCTGCCGGTCCGTGGCGTGCCGCGTCTGCCGGTCCGCGCCGCGCCTGGTCAGCTTCTCCGTCAGGCCGTGGATGGCCTTGTAGTCGGCCAGGATGGAGCTGACGTGCTCCTCGAACAGGGCGGAGAGCCTCAGGCTCATGCTGTAGATCTGGAGACGCGAAAAGAAACAAAAGAGGACGCCACTGAAGAGGACGCTCGCCGATCTGGAGACTGTGTGTGTGTGTGTGTGTGTGTGTGTGTGTGTGTCTCACCCGGGACTTCTTACTGGGCGTGTAAGCTTTGGAGTTGCTGAAAATGAGCCGGACGTCTTTGCAGAGCTCAATGGGGGATTGGTACTTCCCGTCTTTGAGCGCGTTGAGAACGGTGCTGAAGTCCACCGGCGAGTCGACGATTTGCAGGTAGTCCTGGGAGAGGACAGAGGGGATATATACACGTTTCAATTACAGCGTTACGAAGAGAATTGAGGAGAGGAGAGAGTCAACAAAAAGATGGAGTAAGAGCGAGGTAGAGGAGGAAGAGCTCTGGGGGGGATTTGTGTTTCCACTTTGAGTGAGCTGGAGAGAAAAAGAAAAAGAAGAATTCCAGCAACAAGAGAAGTTTAAATCCCACTGAAATCTGGAGTCGGTTCACATTGCTCCTCATTGCTCCTCCTGGAGTCGGTTCACATTGCTCCTCATTGCTCCTCCTGGAGTCGGTTCACATTGCTCCTCATTGCTCCTCCCGGAGTCCTCCTTAAGCCTTTAAATATGGACGCTGCACACGTACCGGGTATTCCTGGAGGTCCACGGGTTCTCTGAAGGGTTCCGAGTCCTCGCACTGAAAGATGAGATCCAGCAGCTCCTTGCAGCGCCCCCTCCAGGCGTGGGGGTCGTACGACGGGGGGCGTGTTCGCTGCTGCTGCTGCCGCCGCCGCGTGGGCCGCCGGCCCTGCAGGAAAAAGAAAAAGGAGGGCGGTGTGAATTCAACAGCCTCCCGCTCTTTAGGCGCCATGGAAACGCCACAGAGGGAAGTCGGTGCGGTTTGTTTCACGGCGACGGGGTTATCGTTACCTTGTGGTTTCGCGTGGATGTTCCGGGAGTGTTAGTATCTTCATCCTCCTCCTCATCATCCTAAATAGATAGGTATAAAGTATATAATATACATTTATGTATGTAAGTGGCACCTGACCCCTCTCCATTAATCCCACCACTGAAAAACAATCAATAAAACATTTGATGGTTTGATGGTGAAAGAGCAGCGATTGTTCCCACGAGGCCGAATCATAATCATAAAAGTTATAATTCCCTCTTAGTTACCCGAATAAAAGACAACAGAAGATTAATAATGAATTTGTGATGCGCTCGGTCCATAAACGGCGAATATGAGCCGTGTCTGTGAGCTGCATTGCAGGCCGCTACGCTGCAATGCAGCTCACAGTGAGCTAAACAGGTTTTGTTTATGTATTCATGAGCACGACGAAGGATTTTTGTTAGTAATTAGTGGGAGAATTTTAATATTTACTTCATTCAGTGGTGCAGGTATGGATTTATGCAACGCAATATCCAATTCACAGCGTTTCTGATTAAGAAAAGCGTGCGAAAAACATTATTATGTTTTTTTTTTTTTATTATCATTTTGGTGCCAAAATATGTAAAAGAAGCTTTTTTTTAAATTAATACCTATTTTGGGTGGCGAGACATCTACGTAATCAATATCGGAGATATAAAATATGCAAAACACACACACACACACACACACACACACACCTCGTCCTCGGAGTCAGAGAAGGTCGCCTTCTTCATGGTTTTATAGAGAGGCATGAGGTCCGTCAGGTTCTGGTCCCTGGAAACAAGAAAATATGGAAATTAATTAAAAATTCAGAATAATAAATTATCGATAATGTGAATTAACCAGTTTTTCTTTGAGTACTACATATATATATATATATATATATATAATTTGTAAAAGTTTTTTTGTTAATATCGATGGTCAAACTTTTTTCTATTTATTAATACATAATAAATATATATATATATATACAAATAAAGACAAAAAGACAAAAGAAGTAAAATACACCAAGTGCACTTCCTGGGTCATTTAGCAGAAACGAGGTTTTGCACCATCGATGTACGTAATAATAATAATAATAATAATAATAATAATAATGCCCTCCATTATCTACACACTCACTTAATGAACTGCAGCATGAGGTCGGAGACGAACTTGGCGGTGGTGACGATGAAGGAGCCGGGCTCGTTGAACGTCTGGGCGTTGTGTTCCACGTAGCGGACCTCCCACATCAGAGAGGACAGTCGCCTGGGAGGACAGACACACAG
>NC_046989.1:3664899-3695512 GCF_009769545.1 Cyclopterus lumpus
GTGGCGGTGGACGGCGCTACGGCAACGGGGGGGGAGGCGCGTACCTCGTCCCCCATCTGGGGGATGTAAGGACATCTCCGGGGGACCGTGTCCGTGATCCAGGCTGAAGGAAGCCACTCCTCCAGGGTCAGGCCTTGCTCCTGGAACTCCGTCCTCTGGGTGACACGCGAGGAAATCAATATATTCAGGTTCCATTTCTTTTCTTCTTTAAAGCACATTTAACAAGTTGTAGGCCTTTTTTACATTGTCTTTTAAATACTAATATTTTCATTTCACAGAGGAGAAAAAAACAATAATAGCCACATTTTAGAAGCTGGAATTAGATTTTTTAAAATTTATTTATAACTCAAATTGATTCTGAAAAAAGTTGATTATTTATTTTCTATTTGGGTGGGGGGAATTAACTATTTACTTTAATTTATTTAATTAATTTTATTTCATCTACCTAATTTTTATTTATTTATTTATTTGATTTTTCCTAACTTTTCTGTAATGTTGGTCTCTGCATGTTTTCTTGCATTGTGATAATATTTGGAAAATATTTAAAACGTTACATCTAATAGTTTTTTTTATAGCAGCTTCAGCTTAATCTGGATACTCGTTTGTACAAATGGCTGACAGGTAATAACTTCACACCTGAAGGAGGAGAAGAAAAAAAGGCCGTAACCCGAGACCCACCTTCCTCTTCTCCTTCGGCTGCTTCTTCTTTGGCAACGCCTCGTCTTTCTCCGCCTTCTCCTTCTTCCTCTCTTTCTTCCCGTCCCCCCTCTTCTTCTCCCCGTCTTCCTCGGAGCCGCTGCTCTTCTTTTTCACCTTCGCGCTCTTCTTGGGCGGCTCGAGGTTGATCCCCGCGTCCGCCGTCCAATCGGAGTAGTCGCTGGAGTAGTCGCTGCACGGCGGAGAGACACACGGGTTGAGAGTGTATGTGTGTGTGTATGTGTGTGTGTGTGGGGGTGATGTCCTGTAAAGCGGCGTACCTCGAACTACTGTGGTCATCCGGCCAGGGCTCCTTTTGCTCCTCCTCCTTCTCCTCCTCGGAGGAGTGCCCGTTGATCTGCCGCACCTCCACCTCTCCCTGGGAGCACACACACACACGCACACACACACACGCACACGCACACACATGTTTCATGTCAGCGCTCTCAGTGAGGGCGGTGCAAAAGGAAAGGGGGGGGGTGGGGTCAGGCGGCGAAACGGACTCACGTCCACCTCCGAGGCGTCCTCGTCGTCATCGGCGGCCTCGGCGCTCTGCCGGCTCGTCTCCTCCATGGCGGCGCGCGTGTGGTAGCCGTGGTTACCCTGGCTCCTCCTCCCCCCCTCGTCGACCGACTCGGACGTCGGATGACCCTGGATGGGAATTTTTGTGAAGAAGCCCTCCGTTAGAAAATGGAACTGGGGCGTGTCGGGAGACGTTGCATGAATTTAAAAAGGTTATCGGAGGAGTGATCATATTCCTGTGAAACAATAACAACAACAATAACAACAATAGTTTCTCGGCGCGCGTCGCTCACCCTGCTCTCCTTCGGGAGGGAATGGATGGTGCGTCGCCTCCTTTCTGACTGATAAATATTGATCTCCTCCTCCCCTTTGGCCTCACGCCAGTTTATCTGCCTCCTACACACACACACACACACACACACACACAACATGCGTTAACGCCCATCACGTCCCAAAAAAAAACATTTAAAAAAAGGTGAATTTCCTCCTCCTCCTCCTCCTTCTTTCTTTGGGTGGCGCTACCTGACGGAGGCGTCCTCCAGCTCGGGGACCAGCACCCGGCGGCTCCAGGCCACCAGGTCTCCCTCCGTGGCCATCTGGCTGAGCGGGGCGTTGCTGTGCATCTGGCGGACGCCCTCGATCTGCCCGCTGCGCCGCAGACCCACGTTGGGCGGAGAGTGGACCTCCGTGGGCGAGCCCACCGACCCTGAAGGGGAGGAAGACCGTTAGGCCGATGGAGCTGCTTCAGGGGGGAACGGGTCACGAATATTTACACTATAAATATCCAGTGGTGACGTCTTCGAATTTATTATTTTCTCTGAGAAACATTAAAATATATATATATATAATACATTTTGTTTATTTTCACACAAGCTGGAGTAAAGCAGAGAATCAGAGAAAATGGAACCAATTCATTTTTATAAAAAGTAGATACGGCACTGATCACTTCTGTGATAATAAAACTATTTTATAATTATATAGTTGCAGATGAATAAATGAATATTTAATTCATTTAATGAAAAACGATCATTTGAACTAGCAAGGAATCGGTTACTGAGGTAATGAGTTCATAATCATTTTAATATGAATTCCTCATAAAATCATCTTTTCCAGTAAAACTTCTAGTTAACACTTCAATAAGAAGGAAACTTCTCGTCAACACTGCAATAAGAAGGAAACTTCCCATCAACACTGCAATAAGAAGGAAACTTCCTGTCAACACTTCAATAAGAAGGAAACTTCTCGTCAACACTGCAATAAGAAGGAAACTTCTCGTCAACACTGCAATAAGAAGGAAACGTCCTGTCAACACTTCAATAAGAAGGAAACTTCCCACCCACACTGCAATAAGAAGGAAACTTCCCATCAACACTACAATAAGAAGGACACTTCCTGTCAACACTTCAATAAAAAGGAAACTTCTAGTTAACACTTTAAT
This sequence comes from Cyclopterus lumpus, assembly GCF_009769545.1. Taxonomy (NCBI): domain Eukaryota; kingdom Metazoa; phylum Chordata; class Actinopteri; order Perciformes; family Cyclopteridae; genus Cyclopterus; species Cyclopterus lumpus. Next base: position 3,667,556 of record NC_046989.1, read on the forward strand.
AAAAAGGAAACTTCCCGTCAACACTGCAATAAGAAGGAAACTTCCCGTCAACACTACAATAAGAAGGAAACTTCCTGTCAACACTTCAATAAGAAGGAAACTTCTAGATAACACTTCAATAAAAAGGAATCTTCCCATCAACACTTTAATAAGAAGGAAACTTCTAGGCAATACTACAATAAGAAGGAAACTTCAGGTCAACACTTCAATAAGAAGGAAACTTCTAGTTAACACTTCAATAAAAAGGAATCTTCCCATCAACACTTCAATAAGAAGGAAACTTCCTGTCAACACTTCAATAAGAAGGAAACTTCTAGGCAATACTACAATAAGAAGGAAACTTCAGGTCAACACTTCAATAAGAAGGAAACTTCCCGTCAACACTTCAATAAAAAGGAAACTTCCCGTCAATAAGATGGAAACTTCCCGTCAACACTTCAATAAGAAGGAAACTTCTCGTCAACACTGCAATAAGAAGGAAACTTCTCGTCAACACTACAATAAGAAGGAAACTTCCCGTCAACACTACAATAAGAAGGAAACGTCCTGTCAACACTTCAATAAGAAGGAAACTTCCCGCCCACACTGCAATAAGAAGGAAACTTCCTGTCAACACTTCAATAAGAAGGAAACTTCCCGCCCACACTACAATAAGAAGGAAACTTCCTGTCAACACTTCAATAAGAAGGAAACTTCTCGTCAACACTGCAATAAGAAGGAAACTTCTCGTCAACACTACAATAAGAAGGAAACTTCCCGTCAACACTACAATAAGAAGGAAACGTCCTGTCAACACTTCAATAAGAAGGAAACTTCCCGCCCACACTGCAATAAGAAGGAAACTTCCTGTCAACACTTCAATAAGAAGGAAACTTCCCGCCCACACTACAATAAGAAGGAAACTTCCTGTCAACACTTCAATAAGAAGGAAACTTCTAGTTAACACTTTAATAAAAAGGAAACTTCTCGTCAACACTGCAATAAGAAGGAAACTTCCCACCCACACTGCAATAAGAAGGAAACTTCTAGATAACACAATAAAAAGGAATCTTCCCATCAACACTTCAATAAGAAGGAAACTTCTAGGCAATACTACAATAAGAAGGAAACTTCAGGTCAACACTTCAATAAGAAGGAAACTTCTAGTTAACACTTCACTAAAAAGGAATCTTCCCATCAACACTTCAATAAGAAGGAAACTTCCTGTCAACACTTCAATAAGAAGGAAACTTCTAGGCAATACTACAATAAGAAGGAAACTTCAGGTCAACACTTCAATAAGAAGGAAACTTCCCATCAACACTTCAATAAGAAGGAATCTTCCCATCAACACTACAATAAGAAGGAAATTTCCCGTCAACACTGCAATAAGAAGGAAACTTCCCGTCAATAAGATAGAAACTTCCCGTCAACACTTCAATAAGAAGGAAACTTCCCGTCAACACTACAATAAGGACATTTCCCGTCAACACTTCAATAAGGAAACTTCCCGTCAATAAGATAGAAACTTCCCGTCAACACTTCAATAAGAAGGAAACTTCCCGCCAACACTTCAATAAGAAGGAAATTTCCCGTCAACACTGCAATAAGAAGGAAACTTCCCGTCAACACTGCAATAAGAAGGAAACTTCCCGTCATACCTCGGCTGGACCTGGAAGCAAAGGAGTCCGATGGTCGCAGCCTTTGGTCCTGTTCCTGCTGCAGCCTCTGGATCATCGTGTCCAGAGGACTGGAACCGTCCATCGCCTGCTCGCTCACCACCTGGTTCAGGCCTGAGAGAGAGAGAGAGAGAGAGAGAGAGAGAGAGACAGAGAGTTAAGTTTGAGCGCCCCACAATGCATTTGGGCGGACAAAGTGAGCTTCTAAAACTTGCTTCTATAAAACGTGCTGCAGGTAAATATTTAACACTAAAATATATGATCGTTTAGATTTGCCTCAAAGTAGTGATCCACATTTTATAGATCAAAGAGAGACTAACCGACAATGAAAAACAGTCCGTTAGTTACATTGTAGCCCCGAGTAGTGTGCAGTATGTTAGCACCAATACCCACAATGCCGCTTTCGAGCGTGGGCATTGAGCCCCTCCCCCCTCAAGAGAGGGTTCGGACCTCTCTCTCCGTACCTGAGGAAGTGACCCCCATCTGCGGGATGAGCTGCTCGTCCCGGCAGCCCTCCCGGCCGGGCACCAGCAGCTGGTACCTCGGCGGGTGGGGGTTCCCGTCCACGTCCACCAGGAAGGGCGGCGGCATCAGGTGCGGCGCCTGCTGGGTCTGCTCGTCCAGCACGTAGTTGTTGGCGTCTCGGATCAGCGGCCGGTAGTCGGTGTGGAAGAACATCTGGTCCGCGATCTGAGAGAGAGAGAGTGTGACGGGCGGTACGTTTTACTCGAGGACATCCGCCACGTGACATGTCATGTGTGTGTGTGTGTGTGTGTGTGTGTGTGTGTGTGTGTGTGCGTTACCTTGTCGTATTTGCTACTGGAGCCGAAGCCAAAGATGAGCAGGTGTCCGTGGGAGTCGGTGGCGGCGAAATGCTGCCCGTCTGGACTACATTTGCAGTCGAACAGCGCTCCGTGCCCCTGGCCCTCGATCTATTGACACAGAGAGGACACACACACACACACACACACACACACACACACACACACACTGTAAACCACAGTATCACACGACCAAGGGGAATACCGAGCAGCCGGGAGCAGCTGTATGGCGTCCACACGATCAAATGCATAAAACACTGCGCGACAACACGTCTCTTCGACGTGTATGTTGGAGAATAAAAGAGCAAATAAAAATTGTCAATTCAAAAGAATTCAATCAAGGAAGAAAACATAAATAATAATAATAATACATTTTTTCCCCTCTTTTAAATGAAAAGGTTGAATAAACAGTCAATAATTTCATCCTTGCTCAAATCGTTACATGTCACCGCGTCACTTGGGTGCTGACGTTAGCTGACGCGTAGTGAAGTGGGTCAGGGGGTCAGGAGGTCAGGGGGTCAAGGGGTCAGGGGGTCGGCCATCTTTGCCCAGACGACGCCGTGTAATCTACCGAGGAAGTTCTCGGGTTGCCTTCCCTTCTCGTGCTGCTCTTTAAACCGCCGTCGCCATTTTATTTTGTATCCTTTTTCTTTCTTTTCGACATAAGAAAGCGAGAGAGAGAGAGAGAGAGAGAGAGAGAGAGAGAGAGGACGAGCGAGCGAGGGGGGGGGCGAACGAGACGAGAGAGAGAGAGGCCTCACCATGTTGAAGTAGGACCGGATCTTGACTCCTCTGGCCAGGTCCCACACGATGCAGTTCCCGTCGTGCCCCGCTGAGAACAGGATTCGGGGGTCAAAGGGGTGCGGCTCCAGGACGAACACCTCGTCCTCGTGACCCTGTCGTTTGAAAAGAATTAAGGTTAAGATACAAAATGACTCATAAATCGTCATGAATTAGAATAATAAAAATTCCAATGCGCCCATAAAGTGTGTTTTAGTGAGGTCGCGGTGACCTTTGACCTCCACCGTTCTAAAAAACCACTTCGTCCCGGAGTCCGAGTGGATGTTTGTGCCAAAATTCCCTCCGGCATGAAAAGCAATCTGTGTGCCACCTCTCGTAGTTTTGTTTGTCCTCGCTTATTAATAAACGATGCGTCTCCGAGGACACGTTAACGTTCTTGTGTTCAAGGGTGCGTCCAAGTATCCAGCTCAAATGCATAATGTTTAGTCAATTAATGTCTTTACGTGTACTTTATAAAAGAAATGTCCCAGTGGCCTTGAACGCATCACTAGCCAACGGGCAAACAACCGCACTAAAAGGTTATGAGGCGTTTGAGGATGATAGATTATGCGTCTCCAAAGTAAGAGGAAAATAATTGTACGACATTTTAATTCACGCTCTTATTAATACTGTGAGTGCGTACCATCAGGACGTGGACGAGGTTGCCGGTGGCGGAGTTCCACACCTTCAGCGTCAGGTTGTTGGCCGCCGTGATCACGCTGCCGTCGTGGCGATCCCACGCCACCATGGTGACCTTCAGCTTGGTCACCTTGTCCTCCAGCGGAGGGGGGTTGTACTTCCTGGAGGGGGGGGGGGGGGGGGTTGCACCATCACTGTTTATGTCTTTTGTATTCGTCTCGTGTGTTCACTCGCGGCGATGGCGACCGCAGATCTATATTTCTGTCCGGGTCGATCGCTGCGACGCGGCGGTGCGAGACGGCGTTGTCATTTTTGCTTCTTTAATTTAATTATTTGTGTGCGCCGAAAGACGACGCGCTCAAAATCTAATAAAACGAGGTGCGAGCAGTCGAAAGAAAACGCATTTTGACGGCACATAATGTCACTCACACACACACACACTCACACACACACACACACACACACACACACACAGGTCGAGGACTTTTTGTAATCCAACATGATGGATTTTGGTCAAATTTAGATCGACATCGCAGCAGGATCCTCCCACTCTGGTGGCAATAGACAGATAATGACAGCCCAACACACGCACGCACACACACACACACACACGCACGCACGCGCACACACACACACACACACACACACACACACACACACACGTACCCGGGTAGTTTGGTCTGCATGTCCAACAGAATGCTCCTCCAGCCCTGAGGATGCAGCTGCCAGATCCGCGCTGTACCATCCCTGCTGCCGCTCACAAACCTACAACACACACACACACACACACACACACACACACACACACACAGAGAAAGACACACACAGACAGACAACGACACACATTTGTCAGCACAGATTCATGCAGCAGCTAAACTGTAGATATAACTCTTAGTTCTATTTCAGCTTTCTGAACGCTTTCATCTCACAGCATGATACACTAATTGTATGTACCCCCCCCCCCCCCTCTTTTGCATAGACAGTCTCATCCCTCACTGCTGAGATTACAGTAACTACAGCCGAGCTTGTTTTTCTGCTTACTCCACACAGGCACACTCAGAGAGTGCATGATATGTGCAAGAGTGTGTGCGTGTGTGGTGTGTGTGGTGTGTGTGGTGTGTGTGTGTGTGTGTGTGTGTGTGTGTGTGTGTGTGTGTATCAGTAAAAAGGTGCTGTTTCTGCTGACACCACCAAGTGGCCTTACAACACCCGGAGGTTCCATACCAACAAACAGCGCTGCACACACAAAGATGAACTTCCCTTATTATGTAGCTCATGCGCGCGCACACACACACACACACACACACACACACACACACACGCACGCACACGCACACACGCACACTAGCTATGCGAACCTACCTGTCACTGCAATGTGAGAACTGGATGCTGTCAACTTTGTCCTAGGTGTGAAAAAAAGAACAGCGCAATGAGTACAAAGTCAATGATTGTCTCAAATTAAACTTGTTGATTAGTCAAAGCAACATACAATATATATATATATATATATATATATATATATATATATATATATATATATATATATATATATTACGAGTTACTTAAAAGAAGGAAGTGTTTAAACCATGTTGACTCACTGTATGGGACTCGAGTTCAGAGATCTTCTCTGGCTGGCCGGACCCGAAGTAGTACACCCTGATGATGTGATCGGTGCTCCCTGTGGCCAGGAACATGCCCCCTGGACACACACACACACACACACACACACACACACTTAGGTAAAAGGTAAATACACAGGTAATATACACAAGCATTAAAACTGTGGTGAAAGCAACACATTAAGTGAGAAGCAGCCGGCCCACTTGAGTGCGTCTCTCTGCAGGATTTTTTACCCCCCCCCTTCCAAAAAAAAATGAGATGCTCTCACCGGCGCTGAAGGAGGAGCAGATCATCTGGACGCCGGGTCTGGAGCGCTCGGTGAACTTGCTGGGCCTCTGGCTGGACACACACACACACACACACACAGAGAAGCACAAATCAGACAAGCAACGGGTGAGACGTTGCTTCCTCTACGTGTGTGTGTGTGTGTGTGTGTGTGTGTGTGTGTGTGTGTGTGTGTGTGTGTGTGTGTGTGTGTGTGCGTGTGTGTGTGTTCCTCACCCAAACTTGAGCGTGCGTGCGTCCCACAACCAGAAGCAGATGGTGCCGTCCGCTCCGGTGGAGGACAGGTAGCGCTTTGAGCCGCAACAGAGAGGGGAAAACTGCAAAAGAGGACAAATATAAGAGGTTACAGCCGAGTATGAAGACGTTGCTTACACTACAGCCCAGAAATATATATATATATATTATATGATATATATTTATTTAAATAAAAGGGAGATTAACCCGCAAGAGCTTAAAAAGCATCCAGCCTCTGAACTTAGAAACAGATAGAAACACAAACATCCATGTTACCAGGTAACATAGAGTCCTAGAACAGAGTGTGAGGTCAAACATTAAACAATGTTCTGTGTCGCGACCCCCCCCCGCTGTTCAAAACCCACGAGTGAGCCACCGCGTCGCTCTGGGCTCGTTTATTACAAACAAACAACCGTCATAAAAAAACATAATAATTAGTCTGCTGCACACGACTTTTATTACATGTTGGATGTCAGCCAGTCGTGCCGTATTGTGCCCATACGCTAGAGGTTCCTCACACACACACACACACACACACAGTCAGCCCTCCTACCTGCAGCGAGGTGATGGAGGCCGCGTGGCCCTCCAGCACGGCCAGAGGGGCGCAGGTCTGGAGGCACCACACCCTGATGGTCTTGTCGCAGGACCCGGCGGCGATCATGGTGTTCTCGTAGCTGACGGCCATGTCGGAGATCTCGGCGGCGTGGCCGCGCAGCGTCGCCAGCAGACGGCCGTCGTCCGTCCCCCAGATCTTCACCAGGCAGTCGTCTGAGCCCTGAGACGGGGAAGGGGTGTGTGTATAGTGTATATATAGATATATATATCTATATATATATATATAGATATATATATGAATCGCTTATAGTGAGACAGATTAAACACGTCAAAGTATAAAAATACATCTGGGCACACGGCGGCCCCAGACTGACAAACGCGGAGCACAAACAGGAGGAGGAGGTGAATGATCTGCAGCGCGTTGGGAAGTGACAACAACAACGGTAACAACAACAACAACAACAACGTTTCAAGGCATTAGATTGTTGCGAACGCCGGCTTCCAGGCCCTGCATCGGTCTTAGTGGACAAAAAAAAAAAAAAAATGGAGGAGGAAAGAAAACTAGAGATTATTCTTTTGATCTATAATCTCCGGGTCGACTGTGACAGAGCAGTGTAGCGTCGGCGGTTCGATTCCTCAACTCCGCTAGTCCACCTCAACGTGGCCTCGGGCCGAGACACTTAACCCCCATGTTGTGTGAGTCCTGACGGGCAGGTGGCTCCTCCCATATGCGGGTGAACGGGTGAACGGGTGAACGGGTGAATGACGGCATGTCGTGTTAAAGTACAGGTCCATTTAAAATCCACCCCATTAACTAATTAAGCTTCCTATTGGCTGAGCTACGTTAAAGCCCATTACGGAGCGATTCAGGTACGCGGGCGTCAACAGAGGAAATGGGGTTCCTTCGTTGGGTTATATTCACAATCATGAGGTCACAGCAAAAGAAATTAAAAAGCTCCCCAGACCGCTCAGAACTGGACCGGCAGCGAGTAGAACTGAACCAAAGAAGGCTATGAGGAAAAGCCCCGTTAGCATAATATTATTAAATAAAAAAATATTTGCAAGCTAAGAAAAAGGTACCCCTAAATGTAATGCTATCAAAACAACAACAAAAAGGGCTATAATAATGTATAATAATCTGGAGTGAGACCCCTTAAATCAAGACATGAACGCAGCCTGCGGGGACTCGCCGGTCCTGGATGTGGTCCAGCTTGTCGTTGGGGGGGGGGGTGGGGGGTGAAAGGGTTTGTGATGCAACACGGTGCCAGACCCCCCCCCCCCCCTCCACCTCCTCTGAATTAATCATAATCAGTCGCTCCATCACAGTCTGACTGGATCTGTTATTTTCATTAAAAAAAAAAATAATAAAAAAAAAAGAAAGAAGGAAAGCTCAAGGACGAATCACGGATTTGGCAAGACGGCCGAAAAAGAAGAAAATAAATTAACGACCGGCCCCGCAGCGGAAAAACTTTCCTCTCGACGTGAAGTTGTGATGACGAGCTCCGCGGATCGGTGCGATCGATCGCTTTGGAGGAAAACCGACGTGCTAAAATACAAAATAAAAAAATCAATCAGACGGCAGCAAAAGTCAGAAGAAAAAAAATAAAACCCGGAAGAGATCCGAAAAATAAATAAAGAAAAATGATCTTGTGACGAAAGGAGAGAGAGAGAGAGAGAGAGAGAGAGTGAGGGAGACCAAGAACGAATTTTAATTCTGGCACTTAGCCAGCGCCTCAGAGGAAACATTTTCTCCAGTTATGATGAGAAATAGCAAGAAGAAGAAGGGGGGGGGAAGGAGAGAGGGAGGGAAAGGAACAAAGGAGGCGCAGGATAAGGGACATGGGAGAGAAAAAGGAGAGAGAGAGAGAGAAAAAAGGGAGTGTAAGAACGGTGGAAAGAGAGATAACAGAGGAAGTCAATCTAACCTCCCCTCCCCCGCCCCCGCCCCTCTCCTTCCAAGCAGCCATTTTTAGAGATTTAAGACGTGAAAGCTGAAAACGGTGAATAGCAGCCGGCGGCGGCGAGACTCGAGGATCCCAAATAAAACAGGACGGCCACGTCGTCTCGTTCGGGGTTTTTTTTACAACATCGAACGCGGCGCTCTCGCCGCCGGCGTGGAGGCCGGCGCAGGCAGGCACGTGTGTCCACAAAGAGGGCGTTCAGAGGGCAAAGGTCAACGGCCTGCTTTCAAAGGGAACGTGTGGATTACCCTCCCTCTCCTCTTTCTTAAAAACTATGAGGACCATGTATCACAATGAAGACGTTGCGAGAGGGCTGATTTTCGGCTACAGCTGTGAGTCATTTGGTGAAGTTGACACGCACGCACACACACACACGCACACACAAGGGGGGGGGGAAGGTAAACAGTAATTACCTCCTACCAGAACTGTTACAACGGGGGAATACGGGCCCTCGGACCGTCTTGGAAGAGCAGGAGACAGAACCCTGAAATCACTTTGAACGGGTTCCTTAAAGCACAAACCGCGAGCAGCGAGAGGCCAACCACACACACACACACACACACACACACACACACAGACACACACACCGCAGGCTCACCGTGAAGATGCGCCGCCCCGTCCTGTCGAAGGTGACGCAGTAGACGGACGACAGGTGTCCCAGGATCCTCTTGTGCATCTTCATGTGCAGGTACACGACCGTGGGCACCAGCTGCCGGAGGCGGTAGGAGCCGTTGAGGCGGCGGCCGAAGCTCGTCTCGACTGGATGTGCAGGCGGGGGGAGGAAGAGGAAGGGGAAGAGGAAGAGGAAGACGTCATATGCAAAGAAACCAACACGGGAGTGGGCGGCGTAGTGCCGTGTGTGCGTTTGTCTTTACCGATGCTCGGCGGGCTCCCGTAGATAACAGGCGGCTCAGGTGGCCGTCCGCAGTGCAGCGCGGCCAGCGCCGACCCCTTCCACACGACATGCTTGCAGCCTGGAGGGAGGGGGGGTAAAGGGACACACACACACACACACACACACACACACACACAGGTCATACAGTTTGCATTGCGGCGCCCCGTCCACGCCGGCTTGCGTTGGCATCAGAAGAACACCGAGTGGCACAAACATGCAGAGAGAGAGAGAGAGGGAGACGCTGCAGTGTGTGTGTGTGTGTGTGTGTGTGTGTGCGTGCGTGTGTGTGTGTGCGTGCGCATTAAAAGTAACTCCCGCTCACTCTTGCTGGTGCGGAGGAGGTTCTGCCGGCCGGCCCCGAGCAGGCTGGTGAGTCCGGGGACGCTGGCGGGGACCTCGGTCTCCAGCAGGGGACACACTCTGGAGCAGACCTTCAGCAGGTGGTCTGGACTGACGTGCCGGTGGAGCTTCACCTAAAAACACACACACACACACACACACACACACACACGCACACACACACACACTTAGCTCCATTTTTTGACAAACATCAACAACAACAACAACATTGTTTGCAGTAAGTCCTATGCTATTACAAAACAAAAGAAAACCCCAGCTGTAAAATACAAATGGGAATAATTATGAATGAGGCGTTCGCTGACTTTGGTTTCATTTAGTTTCAAACTCTTAAACACACACACACACACACACACACACAAAACTCTGTTCAGCAAAATAAGGAGAAGAACAAGGTCGCTACCCTGAATGTCTGTTGGTTTAGTAAGAATTTCAAACGGTGCCCTTTTAAGACAGGATTCTAATAACCGAATCCATTACTTTCTGCTTTTAACCGAAATAAACCGAAAATAAATGATAAATGATGACCCTTTTCTGTTCCTTTTTTTTTTTTTACTCAATGACATTTACTCTCATTTCAAATACACGACGAGCACACGATGATTCATTTCGGGGCGACTGTGGCTCTGTGCTTAGCAGGTCCGTCTTTCAATCGGGGGGGGATCGGCGGTTCGATCCCCGCCTTAGTCGATGTGTCCGTGAGCAAGACACTTCACCCGTAGCTGTGTCTACGGTGTGTGAATGTGACATGTAAAGTGTCTTTGAAGGACCTTAAAAAAAGCAGTAAATTAAATGTATTATTATTATTATTAATTAGTCGTTATTAAATATCTCCCATCACGCAAATGAAGAAAGATAAAATGTCAACTGCACCTAAATTGATGCTGAAATTCTGTTAAAATGTTTGTCTTCTAAATGGATCACAGCAGAGAAGGGAGGTGGACACACACACACTGTTATGAACACAGCGTGTCTCAGGGGACACACACACACACACTCCTGCACGGCCGATATACGCCTGAAGAAACACGCACGCACGCACACACACACACACACACTCACACACACACTCACACACACCAAGAGCGACCGCACCAGGCGGCGACACCAAAAGGATGAGCGAGATAAAACATGCAGCACCGCGTCAGGATTTCAGGACGCAGGGCGACTGTGAATGCATCCGTCACACACACACACACGCACACACACACACACACACACACCTCATTTAAATATCTGAACAGGGTCAAATAAGCCTGAAATTAAACAATTACTCCACACACACACAATTATTTGTATACCTTCCATGCCTTTATCTGAGACAGTAACACTTCTTCTCTGTCTCACACACACACACACACACACACACACATACACACGCACACGCACACACACATTCAATGACCCCCTTAATTGCTTTCAACACCGCTGCTGGCTTCAGAGACGTGATCAGTGTTTCTATAGCACATAGCATCGAGCGAGCTGCTCAGGTACACACACACACACACACACACACACACACACACACACACACACACACACACACACGCACACGCACAATTTGCTCCAGTTTTACTGGCTTCATAAGGGTAACGATGACCCCGCCCCCCTGCCCTCCCACCCCCCCCCTACGTCACAACAGCACCACCATAAAAGCACATGGCCCCTTTAGGCATGACTCCCAAGTCCCCCTTCTGGGCACCTTACATTTTAAACACACCGTTAAATACAAATATTTTTTTATTTAAATATCACTCATTCCAAGAGTATTATTGCTATCAATACACATAAAGCCATTACAATTTAAAAAAAATAAAATAAATAAATAAACGATGGTAAAATGTAATTATTAAAAATTATGTAAAAAACGGTAATAACAAGCTGCTATTACGATTATTATTTTATTTTTTAAACAGGCAGCATATTAGTTGACGCCGTGTTCCTCATCAATTCCATATGCAAAATTAAAAAAATAATAATGATACACGTAATTAATCCGCCTTAATTAGCCACAATTAATGCCGTTAATAACGATACAATATCATTGAAGCCAACGTGTAATTCCTCGTTGTTGCCCCCCCCCCCCCCCCCTCCTCCCCCTCAGACATCTACACAACCGCCGAAGAACACGTATCCAACCAGGCCCCCCCCCAGCCTCCAAAAACACACAGATTTGGTCTAATAATTAAAAGCCATCCGCAGTATTTTTTATTATTTTTTTAAATAGAGTAAATTATGCACAATAGACGTGCTGCGGTCTGGGAATGGGAGGAGGAGCGGAGGGAGAGAGAAGCCGGAAGAGAGAGAGGCGACACGGGCAGGCCGAGAGACACCGTAAACGTATTAATAAACAATACTAATAAACAACAAAGGTATTATTAATAATAATAATAATAACACTGAATCTACACTGCACGCGATCTCGTCTCGTGTGTGTGTGTGTGTGTGCGTGTGTCCGCGCGCGCGACGCAGGACACAAACACGTCGGCGCATGCGGATTAAAATAGGCCCTAATATTTCTACATTAACGTTCAAATAAAACTTCAATCTGATAAAAAAAAAAATAGCAAACAAAGTGTGTGTTTGTGTGTGTTGGGGGTGGGGTGGGGGGTCACACACACACACACACACACACACACGGGCAGTGGAGATGTAAGCCATGATGCATTCTCTCCACGCCCCCATGCGTAAACACGTTTGTTTACATGAACCATTATCGCGTCCACTGTGGGACCAGAGCTCCACGTTGGCTTCACACAGGCTGACCACCACCAACACACACACACACACACACACTGCTCTCCAAAACCCGGAGCATCCTCATCCTCAAATGGGCGCTGTGTACTGAAATATACTGTTTATATTATTATTATTATTATTATTAGTGTCTTTTTCAACCCCCCCCCCCCCCCCCGTGCACACAGATTATGGGGTTCCTTGCAGGAAACTAGAGCGCCTCCATATCTCCTCTCCAGGCTCGTGGCGCAGGGAGTCCCTCCTCCGGATCCTGGCGCTCCTACACCACAACACTCATGACGTATCATCCCCCTTTTTCAGAAAACTATTAAAACCCTTTTTCTGACATGCATGTCACCAAACTCCCACTGGGACCCCCAGACTTTGGTGCCCCCCCCCCCCCTCCCTTCAACACCTCCAACTTTGCAGCCAGCTCACCCTGCAGAGTTTTTTTTCTTCTTCTTAATATTTCTTTTACCACCTGATTTATTTATTTTAAAATTGCGGGAAATTCAATTTTTATTTCGCACTCTTAAACCCCCCCCCCCCCCCCCCCCCTCAAGTTACACAGAAGGATGCCCTCACCAAATTCTCGTAGGTCCCGGGGTGCTCCTGGCCGGTCCAGTCCAGCCTTATGGGGAGCAGCTGGGATGGAAAACACAAGTGTCCACTGTTTATGCATGGCGTGGTGTTTAAACATTAAATAAAAAAATACATATTTTGTATTTTTTTTTAAAAGCGAGAGAGAGAGAGAGAGAGAGAGACAGCATCGCTGGACTCGCTTACCTCCTTCTCCTCCACCTCCCTTATCAGGGTCTGAAATCGGGATATAAAAATAGAAAAAAGGAATTACACCCCCTCCTCCGTGACACCATTTAGGACACATTGCGAGAGAAAAAACACACACCAACCTCGGCTGCTTTCTGACACGGTCCGGCTTCTAGGAACCGGGCTATTAGGAAGTAGAGTTCTGGTGCGGTTGGAGGGGGGGAGAGAAGAGGACGGGAGCTGCGTTAGAAGAGGGCACCGAGGAGGTGGGGGGGGGGGGAGGAGGAGGAAGGAGGAGGGAGGTGGGGAGGCGGGGGGGGGGGGATTATTAAAACAACCATGACATATTTTTTCCGATCTCCTTTTACTCACCAGAAGTCAACTGCGCGATGAGTGTACTGTCTGTAGCCATTTTGGTTGGGGTGTTGTTTGCCAGGGCAGCGGCGGAGCCTGTGTGTCGGGTCTAAGTGGCTGCCCTGTAGCTGTCACTGTTTATCCACCAGGAAGAGGCTGCCTCCATTCAGCTCCGCTCTCGCGCGCGCACAGAGTCCCCCCCTTCGGTTTGCGTCGGCGCGTATCCCTCCGCGAAGCGGAGAATTAGTGCGCTTTTTTTTTTTTTTTTTTTAATTCTTTTTTTTTTTTTTTTAACCCCCACCTCCCCTACCGGAAAAAAAACAACAACAACAACCGTGTTTTGCTAGCAAAAGAAAAAGAAACAAAAAAAAAAAAACACACAGCAGCAGCCTCGGATAATAATTAGGGGGGGAGGGGGGGGGGATTTAGCGGCGGTTGGTCGCTTGTGGAGGCATGTTTGTTTGAAATCCCCCCCTCCCCCCCCCCCCCACACACACACACACACACTCCTTTCAGCGCAAGCCCTTCCGCGGAGGTATACATGTGGTGCGTGTGTGTCTCGTCTCTCGCGCATGTAGAGAGAGAGGGGAGGTAGAAATGGCAGCCTGCTGTAGGAGAGGACACATTGCTGCAGAATGGCCGTTTTTTTTACCTCGTAGCTAAACGACATTTTATCAACCTTTTATTTTTTTTATTTTTTTTATTGTTGTTGTAATTACAGGCATGTTACATACATAGTCCATAGAGTGTGTGGCGGATTAACACGACGCAAGTCCTGGCCTATTTTTTTTTCTTTCACGTATTTGTAGCTGCGGATGTAGAACATGGCGGCCGTTTGTTTGAAGGGGAGATTTACAGCCGATCTTGACCGTTTTAGCTCGTTTTTTTTGTATTAAATAATACACCCAGCTGTCTTCATTTTGTGTGTGTGTGTGTGTGTGTGTTTAGTTGTGTTGTCGGCTTCGCTTGTGAATACTTTGTCGTCGTTGTGTAACAAGATGTCTGGCTAACACACCCACTCTCTCTCTCTCTCTCTCTCTCTCCCTGCGAGCCGTTTGGTGGGGAAGTCGTCCATTTCTCTAACAGGCAGTAAAATGGGGGAAGGGTCGAAGAAGAAAGGGAATGCAGCTTAATAAATGAAACCTCACGAGTTGCAAGAATCTTAACGCCACTTGAGACATTTACGCAAGATAAATAATCAAGTTAAGATTATCAAGGAAATGCAACCACATGGCACACTTCCTCTGTGGTTCACTAGAAAGTTGTGAAAGAGAACAACACTTGTTTCCTACATCAAATAATAGGTTTTATATATTTATTCTATATATGTGTGTGTGTGTGTGTTTTGCAGCAGTTCCCCCCCCACCCCCAAAAAAAACACAAGCTCCTAGTCTCTCCCTGACCTTTTGAACTTTGTACTCTGTTATTTGAAGTAAGACATCGATGAATGCACACACACCGTTAACAACCACTCATCTCTGATTATACACAGCCAGAGATATTTACGCACCAAAGAGGAACACTGACGAACCTGGAAGTGTTCACACATTTACATCCCTATTAATATGTCCCATCAGTATAATAAACACTTATATAGTGCATATTGGACATATAGATGACTACATCTCGGCCTTAATATAATTATAAGTATTTAAATAGAATAATTTAAGTCAGTTTTCTTAACAAGGCCTTAATAATCAAATTAATATGTAACACATGCATATTATAAACACAGCAGTACTGTGTAGTACTCCAGATGGTCTTGGTCTCGAGACCAGTATCACGGTTTGGGTCTCGGCCTAAAACTGAGAGGACTCTGGACCCATTTTCTTTTTTCCGGGTCCGCAACTGATCACACCAAACTGTCATTCATTACCGGGATAGAAAAACCAAAGGGGAATTCCCACAATCCTTTAGTTTTTATTTATTTGTTTATCTTGTAATCATGGGGCTGGGATGTCGTATGTGTACAGAGTGTAAAGTCCTCTGAGGCTAACTCGTGATTTTGGGCTACACAAAATAAACTGAATTTAATTGAATTGAAGTTGTTTCATGGTAAGCAAGTGTCTTCGTTTGTTTTTCAGTGCGTGTTTTTTTATGGGAATGTGGCTCTTTCAAATCACTTCTGAAGTGTGTGATCTGAAGTGTGTCATGCAGTCTCTCGGCCTCGGTCTCGACGCACTCCGGTCCCGGTCCTGACGTGGTCCAAGTCCAGGTGGTCTTGACTACAACTGCTGTGAAACGCCATCGTTTTGTTTGCTTTGCTCAACGCTTACGGACAAATAAAACATGCACCGTACCGGATAGTCAAGCCCCCCCCCCCCCCCCCCCCCCCCCCCCATACCACCATCACCACGTCACCCTGGCCACAAGGAGGCAACCTCATTCTGCAGCAGGACCTAGTGCACTGGGGGGCCACGGAGGACTCAAAGGTGACGGACAGTGGAGGGGAAACGTGATGATTCGGTGGTTAGTGGACACGTCGCCGTCACATCCCCCCCCCCCCCCCCCCGTGTGAATGTTTCAGAACTGATCCGTCAATGTGCCTCTCTTTGCATTGTGAGTTATGGCTCCTATATGATCCTATTCTTCTTCTAATTGAATATTTGTGTGGCCTAAACGTTTTAACTGTCACGTGTTCTTGTTCGCTGAAGGTCTACGTGTGTTTTTTTTGGGGGTTCCTGTCCAGCTTCAATCTGGGATTCGGCAGGTTGGGGTCAAAAGGTCAAATCGTCCGAGTGGAAAACAAACCTGTCAAAATGAAATAATTTCTATGCATTCAGCAGGTTGCAACACATTCCTACCGCTGCTACGTTCTATCAGGCATCGGATTGTTGACCCGAGGCTTCTGAACATTTTTAATTTTTAATTCTTTTAAATGGGCCTCTCCAGGGTCCACCTCATCGGTCCGGTGAGAGTGAGCGTACGGTCCCGTCAGTCCCTCCGCTCTCTCGGCGAAACGCTGACCTTTCACTTCCTGACACAGCAGATGTATTTAACACAGCCACGTGCCCCTGGCGACCCCCCCCCCCCCCACACACACACACACACACACACAGATACACACAGCGCCGGCTTTGTGTTGGTTTAAAATGTCATTCTGAACATGAATAGTGAAAGGAGCTGAACACATGCTACACCTGTTGTCCGATACCTGAGTTTGCCAAAAATAAATAACCCCATAGGTGACAAATAGTGTCACAAACAGGTGGCAACTACAAAAGGCAACGCACAATAATTATAACTCTGCACGCAGTAGTTTTATACACCAATAAGAGAGAGAAACAACACACCAAAAAATGCGTCACGTGACATCAACTTTTTATTTTATTTTTCAAAATATTCTCCCAACAGGATGAAACTCAAGAGAAGCCCCAGAGGGTCCAAAGCCAATAAAGGGGTCCTAGAACAGAAGCGCCACTCATTATTGCCGACAAAGGCCGGGTCAGGAGGGGAGAAAAAATAAGAAAAAAAAAAAAACACAAACACTGGGACCCACAAACACATTCACTCCAGCACACACACACACACACACATACAAAAAAAGGGAGCTATGTGAAACACAGTGGCGGTGATTTAAAAAAAAAGTAAGATCTTTAAAAATAAAAGCTGCAGATGTTCTCAATGGCGACTGTGGATCTGGTTTATTGTGGCTCTGCATCCAAACGGTGCATCCGCATCCACGAATCCTCACCGTATAACCATCTGGGGGAGGGAGGGGGCGAGGGGGGGTGCAATGATAGGAATGATCCTTTCCGGAGACTACAAATATGAGCTGGTTTAGAGATCATAACAGTCGTATTTACGCCCCCCCCCCCCCCCCCTTCAGGAAAGATGAAGAACACCTGCAGCCCGCCCGATAGAAACACTTCATTCCCGTCTTTTTTTTTTCCATTTTCCCCAGAGGTATCGCGATACAGAAGTGAGAGAGAGAGAGAATGGGAGGAAGAGGAGGGTAGAGCAAAAAAAAAAAGAAAGTAAAAACATACTGCGGGCGAGGGGGGGGGGGGGGGGAGGAGAGCGTATGGGATGGGGGGCTGCTGGTTGTCCGTCTCTACTATCACAAGTCTAAAAAAAATTCGGCATGGTACAAAAATCGTCAGTAAAAAAAGATGCTTTGCTGCCACGGTGTCAGAAGGGGGGTGTGGTGGGGTGTGGGGGGTGGAGGGGGGGGACGAGTCAGGTGGACGCCCCCCCCCCCCCCGGGTCTTTACTCCTTCTCCTCCGCCTCCTCAGTTTCCTGGAAGTGGAGAAGAGAGAAATTAGTTCCACGGGTGGGTTATGAAAGCGACCCCAAAAAAAGAAAACATCCCAGACACGGATTTAGGTGTTAATTGTACTAATTTTGCATTTGTAGATTTGTGACCATTACTTGATGCCTTATTTGGATATAAAAAATAAAAAAAATCTTAATGTAAGTAATCAACTGGTGAACCTATTCACCCGCAGTGTGAATCTAAATATAGGTAATTATTAGAATTAGCTAACAAAAACAAAAGACTCCCTTTAATAGCACCAAACTGTCCAGTTTCATGCCCATCTATATTCTGAAGATATCATTCATAGCCTGATCTATGGAGCATTAGAATTTCGACATTTTTTTCTGATTTATGGAACGATAATAAAATGTAAGTAATGAACAGGCAAAGTTTCATGCTGGTGTCTACGTGCTCATTTATTTTTACCCCTCTTCATGGAGCGTCTCCCCTGAAGCTCACTATTTAAAAAGTTTGTTCCACTCGTTTAAAAAGTAGAGACAAGAGCCCGGCTTGAGGGCTAGCTGCTTCCCTCCGTCTTTATGCTAAGCTAACCAAATCCGCTGATTTATAGTCGTCTCTTTCCCAATATGAGGCAACGGGGCTCAATGGCATCACGCGACGAACCCCGGAAGTTGGGGCCATTGGCGTGAACACGAGAGCGGGCCTCTTCTCGTCTAACTCTTGGCAAGAGAGCACGTTATGTTTGACCTGTTCCTTCAGGTATGATTCAGAATATGCACCTTTTTAAAATCTAGAACGTGGACTGCAGTCCACTCGTCGAGGCGTATAGTTTCGGCTCTACTCGTCTTCGGTTTTAACGGGCCTTTTCGCGGTCGTCGGGACTATTTCCTCCGGTAGAAAGTAGTTCCGACGACACCCATTTTCTTCAAAGTAATCGGAACCTTGTTTCTGCTGTTAAAGTTTTCAAATATATATATATATTTTTTTTACATTTAATTCACCGCCACCTTATATCTCACGCCAGATATGGACGCCATAATTTGCTTCAATCCGCCAGCCCAAACGATTACCAGTGGATGTTTGTGTGTTGTCGTGATATCGTTATATATGCTACTCACTGGAACACAGAGCTCGTCTAGTAGCGGCGTGAATCGTCCCTTTCTCTCCTCTGAACTGACCGCCGGTGGAGCCGGACGTCTACGAACAGCCAATCACATTTCACGTGTCACGGGGTAATAAAAAATAAAAATAAAAATAAAATAACTTCACTGCACACGGGCGACATCATCACTCTCTCGAAAACACGGCACACGGCACTCCACGGCACACGGTCGTCGTCGTAAACGTTTTATTTTCCGCCGGATCGGCATTCGCGGCGCGAGTTAGTGGTCAAACACTCTGAAGGCGGGTTAGAAGCACTCGACCGTACCCTTGACTCTGACCGTCTCGCTCTGCCCTCTCACCGACATCGAGGAGGGAGCCGAGCTTCTGATGGAGGACACGCTGACAGACGGACGGGACACGTAGATCTGTGTGTGTGTGTGTGTGTGTGTGTGTGTGTGTCAGCATGCACGTGTGTGAGTGTTAAGAGATGTGTATTGGTGATGGGAAGATCATCGGTGCGGTTGATGTGTATGTCGTGTTTTCACACAAATTGACAAATAAAAGGGTATAAAAGTTATTTTATCGTCCGTCTACGAATGACCTTTTTTCACTTTTTAAAAAAATGTTCCCTCCTCGTACCTCATTGGTCTTGGTCTCTCCGTTGTGGGCGGGGCCGTCATCCTTCTTACCCTTAGGGACGCTTTTCTTTGCCTTCGGCGCCTTATCGTCTGCCACCTTCTGCCCGGGAGAAATGAAGAAGAAGAAGGAGAAGAAGAAGAAAACACATGAGGGTACATGTCATCATCCTTGTAAACAATATGTCCAGCATGACCTCAAGGATAATTTATACCTTAATAGACAAAATAAACACAGATAAATCCAGATTTTCTTTCTCTGGAGGGAGTGAAACAATGAGTGCAAAGTGTGTTCGCATGCATGAGTGTGTGTGTGTGTGTGTGTGTGTGTGTGTGTACCTTGACGATGGCCTTCTTGGCCTTGGTCTCAGGCTTGGCTGAAGGTTTCTGCAAATTGAGCGGTTGTCAGTTAAGAATCAGTGCGTAGTTATCGGAGGAATATTATCCATCTGTTATCTATATTATTAACATTACCATTAATGTTAATAGTCTACGCACTGTGTAAAGACCCTGTTGCGTTAGCCGCGAGAGCTGCTTAGAGAATGCACTAGAGGACTAACGCAGAACACGTTAGCAGTAGTAAAGTACTTCATATTTCCTAAGCAGCGTGATCTGTCATCATTAGTAGTTTTAAACATCCGCCTCTACTCAAAAGTTTAAATTCTGGCCACTCGGTGTGTGAGAAGGTTTGTTTTCGTTTCCAGGCCGCTGAGCGTGGACCGAGTTCCCCCGAAGCCGCGAGCTACAGTAGAGCTAGAGCTCAGTTCAATCATGTGATTCTTTTCTCAGAATATCTCGGACACGAGAGACATAAATACTTCTCACGCCGGGGGGGAAGCGGAGCTTAACGCTTTCAATTACATTTAAGAAACCCCCTACAATATAGCAATGTGGAAAGAGCACATGCTAGTGATGCAGTGCAGATAGCAGCCGCTGTACAACATGCTAGTCTATTTCATTAAATAAGATTACCGCTGAAGGAAATATCATACCAGGAAACAAATAATCACAGTTTGCATGTTTAGATAGTCAAAAGAAAAAAAAAAATGTTTGATCATTTTGGGAAATACACTTTTTCATCTTCTTACACTCTCATTAAACATGAGGCTAGCAGAGAGATGGTATGGTTAGCTTAGCGTAAAACAGCAATTTGTTTCACAGTTTAGTTTTTTGCACAGATCAAACAAATGAGATATAATGTCTTTATTTGTGAGCTGTAGAGAGTGCTGGTAGTTGTTTGATGTAAACAGGGCCATGCTAGCTAATGCTACGCTAACTAGGTACTAGCTGCATAGTAAGCATGTTTCCAAAAATGTCAAACTATGTCTTCAAAGTGCACATGCAAAGACTCAATACAGATGGGTTCAACATGTAAAGTACAACACAGATATAAACAACAACAACACATGGACTTGTATGGCAGAGCTACATGATCACATAACATATATTATCCTCCATTTGCTGGATAATAACTTTATAGTTACTATCCACACTGGGATTTGGGGAACAATTTGAGCATTTTTGGAATTCAAATTGAACCTTTTTTCCAGGAGTCATGATTGATGACCGTCCAGTCAACTTTAGTGGGGGATCCAATTGAGATTGTTCTGAACTCTTCCCCGTTGCCATGGAGTCAAGCAGCCACAAGCGTCAACAGGCCGGACCAGAGAGCGTTACGAAGACAACGGAGGAGAGGCGTGCGTACCGGACGCAAATCGGTACGACACTTCCTGTCCCACAAGACTGAGGCGGGAGGCGAGGGTGAGGAAGGAGAGAAGAGGTGAGGACAGGAAGAACGACACTTACCGCTGACAATCTCTCCGACCTTCTGGGGGGCTACCGGAGCAAGGGATGATCAATGAGAGAGAGAGAGAGAGAGAGAGAGAGAGAGACAGCGACAGAGAGACACAGATATCAGTTGTACCTTTGCAGGCGGATCGTCAGTGCTTGGTGACTGCTACAAGTGTCTATTCTCTCACTCACTCACACACACACACACACACACAGTCTTGCAAGCACAAAAACAAATACACAGCACGCAAAATGCACACACACACTGCACACACACACACACACTGCACACGGACGCACACATTGATCAACGTTTACCTCTTGCTTTGTGACTTTGGAGGCCTCCTTGCCCTCGGGGCCCTCTGGAGACTGGAGGGAATGCAACATGGTTAATAAGGATGTACATGGGGGGGGGGGGGGTCAACAGTACAAGCCACATGGGAGTGGTGTATATTATCAGAAACTTGAAGATTAATTTGAGTTGCGGTTGTTCTATCAACGTAAATCATTGTGGGAGTTTATGAGGGCTTGGAGCATTATGATGGAAGTATATATATATATATATGACGTCCGTCCCCAATGCTCACTCATGTCTCATTAGCTGCCACAGCAATTTTTTGGGTTGATACCATTTTTGTTGTTGTTTTTTTTTTTACAGATAGATTTTGCAAATTCCTACAAAAATATTAAGACACCAAGACCTCGAGAAACACCACCGAGAAAGTCTTGCTGTGATTTGGCGTCAAACCACTTTTTGACATTTGGGAGATTTCTGCAAGAACCTTTGGTTGGTTGGGGGTAGCTGCTCAGAATCCCCCTTTATTGTAACCATAAACCAGAGGCATGTCGGTATAGTGCACCGACATGCCTCATGGTTTATGGTTGTAAGGTTTCACCAGGCTGTGATGGGCCCAGAGGTCACAACAGAGGTCACAGCAGAGGTCATTTGATACAGGGGCGAATACGAGTGAGCTCATTGGATCACGATCCAATTATTCCATTTGGTTTAGAAATACATTTACATGTTTTTAAAAATATTTTATATTGATACGTCCCCCCCCCCCCATCACATTGTTGGGAGTGGCCTTCGGTGGACTAGTTTATTATGAAGACGGTACTGTGGGGGGGGTTCTCAAGTTAAGAATTCAGTGTGTGAATTTAGGGTTCTGGTTGTTTTCATCGTCCAGAAATTTCGAATTATTAAAATCATGTGATTCACCAACTCTGTATTAATAATACAGTAATAAAAAAAAGTCAAGAGGTTACAGACTGACACGCCTTACTTCTTGAATGTAAGTCACACTGATGTAATTAATATGCATCAGCTAAACGGGGAACGTCAACAAAACTATTTTGATAATCAATAAATTGGGAGAAAACGCCAAGAAATGACTGGCTGTGAATATCAGTTATTGAGTCTTTTATGATGGTGAATTAAAAATGTGGGTTTGGGATATTTTCTGTTTAATCAAGAAAATAATCGACGGATTAATGAAAAAAAGTAATCAAACAACAAAGTCCTCATACAAATAAACCAACAAAAAATAACCGCTGATTTACTCACACGTGGTCATGTGTATTAGAATATATTATTCATATTATTGAGCCGTCCACATTATAAAGAGTAATCAGAATCGTTAATGTCTCAAGTTAAATAGTTTAACATTTTATTTAGTATTCAACTCAATTTTATTGTATTTTTCTTCTACTAAATTAAACCTTAATTTGAACATTTCATCCCAGTAATCATCTGTCCCAACGACAATATTATTTAGGCTATCTGATGATGTGTCATATGGACCATAAGAACACGGATATGGACCATAAGAACACGGATATGGACCATAAGAACATGGATATGGTCCATAAGAACACGGATATGGTCCATAAGAACACAGATATGGACCATAAGAACACGGATATGGACCATAAGAACACGGATATGGACCATAAGAACACAGATATGGTCCATAAGAACACGGATATGGACCATAAGAACACAGATATGGACCATAAGAACACGGATATGGACCATAACACGGATATGGACCATAAGAACACGGATATGGACCATAAGAACACGGATATGGACCATAAGAACACGGATATGGTCCATAAGAACATGGATATGGACCATAAGAACACAGATATGGACCATAAGAACACGGATATGGACCATAAGAACATGGATATGGACCATAAGAACACAGATATGGACCATAAGAACACGGATATGGACCATAAGAACACGGATATGGACCATAAGAACACAGATATGGACCATAAGAACACGGATATGGACCATAAGAACACGGATATGGACCATAACACGGATATGGACCATAAGAACACGGATATGGACCATAAGAACATGGATATGGACCATAACACGGATATGGACCATAAGAACACGGATATGGACCATAAGAACACGGATATGGACCATAACACGGATATGGACCATAAGAACACGGATATGGACCATAAGAACATGGATATGGACCATAACACGGATATGGACCATAAGAACACGGATATGGACCATAAGAACACGCCACTGTACATTCAGATCATCATGAACATGGTAGGGCACACATGTAGGGCAGGCAGGTGAGGAGCGCCCCCCCCCCCCCCCATTCTCTGTCCTCTGCGCACACAATGGCATGTTTTTAAATGGCAGAGAAGCCCGTTTCCATTTTTTTGTCCCCATGACCCCCTCTTTCTTTACCCCCTCTCTATACCCTCTTTCTTTACCCCCTCTCTCTTTACCCCCTCTCTCTTTACCCCCTCTCTCTTTACCCCCTCTTTCTTCACCCCCTCTTTCTTTACCCCCTCTCTCTTTACCCTCTCTCTCTTTACCCTCTCTCTTTACCCCCTCTCTCTTTACCTCCTCTCTCTTTACCCCCTCTTTCTTTACCCCCCCTCTCTCTACCCCTCTCTCTTTACCCCCTCTCTCTTTACCTTCTCTCTTTACCCCCTCTCTCTTTACCCCCTCTCTCTCTACCCCTCTCTCTTTACCCCCTCTCTCTTTACCTTCTCTCTTTACCCCCTCTCTCTTTACCCCCTCTCTCTTTACCCTCTCTATTTACCCCCTCTTTCTTTACCCTCTCTCTTTACCCCCTCTTTCTTTACCTCCTCTCTCTTTACCCCCTCTCTCTTTACCCCCTC
Organism: Cyclopterus lumpus; assembly: GCF_009769545.1. Taxonomy (NCBI): domain Eukaryota; kingdom Metazoa; phylum Chordata; class Actinopteri; order Perciformes; family Cyclopteridae; genus Cyclopterus; species Cyclopterus lumpus. The sequence goes on from NC_046989.1 coordinate 3,692,137, forward strand.
TCTCTTTACCTCCTCTCTCTTTACCCCCTCTTTCTTTACCTCCTCTCTCTTTACCCCCTCTCTCTTTACCCCCTCTCTCTTTACCTCCTCTCTCTTTACCCCCTCTCTCTTTACCCCCTCTCTCTCTACCCCCTCTCTCTTTACCCCCTCTCTCTTTACCCTCTCTCTCTACCCTCTCTCTCTACCCCCTCTTTACCCTCTCTCTCTACCCTCTCTCTTTACCCTCTCTCTTTACCCTCTCTCTCTACCCTCTCTCTTTACCCTCTCTCTCTACCCTCTCTCTTTACCCCCTCTCTCTTTACCCTCTCTCTCTACCCTCTCTCTTTACCCCCTGTCTCTTTACCCTCTCTCTTTACCTCCTCTCTCTTTACCCCCTCTCTCTTTACCCCCTCTCTCTTTACCCCCTCTCTCTCTACCCCCTCTCTCTCTTTACCCTCTCTTTACCCTCTCTCTCTACCCTCTCTCTTTACCCCCCCCCCTCTCTTTACCCCCTCTCTCTTTACCCTCTCTCTCTACCCTCTCTCTTTACCCCTCTCTCTTTACCCCCTCTCTCTTTACCCTCTCTTTACCCTCTCTCTCTACCCTCTCTCTTTACCCCCTCTCTCTTTACCCCCTCTCTCTTTACCCTCTCTCTTTACCCCCTCTCTCTTTACCCCCTCTCTCTTTACCCCCTCTCTCTTAACCCTCTCTCTCTACCCTCTCTCTTTACCCCCTCTCTCTTTACCCTCTCTCTCTACCCTCTCTCTTTACCCCCTCTCTCTCTACCCTCTCTCTTTACCCCCTCTCTCTCTACCCTCTCTCTCTACCCCCTCTCTTTACCTCCTCTCTCTCTCTCTCCACGTTGGGGTTCGTTCCATCGGCTCGCGCGCGCGTGACATTCATCAGCGCCGTAGAACCAGCAATGAGACCGGGGGAGGAAGGGAGGTGGCGGCGACGCGTTTGTTTGGTTTTGTTTGTTTGTTTGTTTGTTTGTTTGTTACATTACGTGTTGTGCAGACTCGATAAGTCGCGCGGTCGAGATGTATCACACGCGCACGTTCTCCTGCGAGACTTACGCATCCATCCGTGTGACATTCACCCAGTGCGCACAGGGAAGTGCGCGGATTAAACAGCCACGGGAACGGCCATTGAAATAAACACGGGGGGGGGGGGACATTTGGGAGCTTAAAAAAAAAGAGACACATACATATTGCAATAAGATACCTCGCGCAAAAAAAAAAAAAAGACTTGTGAAAAATAGTCCCCGAAAGGTTCGCGGAGGCGTAATATACGCGTCCCTCAAAACTTTGGCATCACCTCACCTGCCTCGACGTCGCGCAGCGCAATAATAATAATAATAATAATAATAATTTCCTCAAATGCAAAAGAGCAGAAATGCAAAAAAAAAAAAAATAGAAGAAGAAAATAAATAAATAACTACAGTTGAAGTGAGCTGCTGCTGCTGGGGTGGCCACACTTACCTTCCTCTTCGGCATCTTTTACGCGTTGATTTATTCTCCGACGAGCACGAGACGAAACGAGGTCAAACCCGAAGGTCCAGGAGAGGAGAATTTGAACTACACCTCGGAATACGGGATCAATATCTAGGCACCTTCGATAATATGTTGATTATATGCACTCCCCCAAAAAGAACTCTCCGGGCCGACCTCCGACAGCCATTGGGCACGGGAGTCCAAATCCTCTCCTGTGCCGACTCCCGATTGGCTCGTCCCCGTCTCTATGTAAATAAGAGGCTCGTTGTTGATTGGTCGCGCGGCGTGTTCAGAGGGCGTCTGTGATTGGCTGCTGCGCTCTTCTTCTGTGCGCAGATCCCCACCAGACAAGGGGGGGGGGTCCGAGTCCAGGTGGATCTGGGTAATGTAGGATGAGAGAGAGAGAGAGAGAGAGAATCCTGGAAATAACACACAAAGGACCAGAACAACGGGGGGGCACAATGGCACCATGTTGGCCACAGAGGAGCTCCAGAGAGTCTGGAGACCATTGTGTCTTGTAGGTGTAAAGAACCAGAGCAACGTGCACCGCATTCTGCACCACACACAGGACCAGGATCAGTGCAGAGGCACCGGTCCCTGTAGGGGGGGGGGCATTGTAGTCAATGTAAACAATACATTACATAGGGCTATTATTGCATGGAATGCTGGGTAGTTTATTTCATTAGAAGGAATAAAATGTACAGAATAACTAGAAAATATTACCATAAAAGAGTCAACGCTTTTTAGGCTGAGCATTTTAAATCAATGCTTATGAATTTAAATAAATAAAAAATAGACTGTATACAAGAAGCGGACGTAGTCACCCCGTCGGTTTTTTTGGGCCGTCGCCATCTTGGTTTTCTTTCGCAACCAGAGGTTGGGCGGCCGAACGTTACACGAAAAGTTTTTTTTATTAGGCGATACGAATTTTAAACAATAAACGTTCCCAAGTGCGAAAGGCTTAAAGTTGAAAGACGGAAAAACATAAAGACAACTCTTAAGACCGGACAACGCCGCGGTAGCAACCTGTCAATCACCTTGTAGCCCCGCCCCTAAAGCATACTCATGAAATAAACATCACGCTGTATTGAAGAAGACTTGAAACTAGAGATTGAGACCATAAACTCATGTTTACAATGTTTACTGAGGGAATAAATCAAGTATTCGAAAGATTAGGTACTAGTTTAAGGCACGAGTGCATTGATTTAATAGTGGCGTATGAGCCACAAGGTGAAAACTCAGTGGAAAAGCCTGAAACCGAGAAGCCCAGGTTCCAATGAATGTAGTTACAATGAGGATATTGTTCTGTCCTAATGGGACTCTTTCAAGCTTAAATTCACCCTAAAGTTAGGAGACGAAAATCGAGGAAACCCCCTCGTGCCCCTTAAAGGGCCAGACGCAGTCCAACATGTCCACACATGCAGATCAGTGTACAAATGGACTTTAGTGTTAGAACGTTGTGATCGGGCTAGGTGCCCTCTGTTTGACCCTCAAGGTCAGCTCAAATTGTTGTCAAATTATTATTTAGTTTTTTCCCATTTGTGCCGAGGCGTGTGGATCAGCCAGGTCCGGATGTGTGGACAGAACAGCGCTGTTCAGTCCCACCTCGTCTCTTTAAATGGGAGAAGGCCGACGTCTCCAGAACCAGGCGGCTCGCATCAAAACAATCGATCAAAACGATTGATCTATTGATCACTGCCGGTCACCTGGGGACTTTCAGGTAACCTGTCCCTTTAAATCGACCAAAGGACCAATGTACTTACATATAAGTAACAAAGAAAGACTTCACATTTAATAAGCCAAAGAATGTTTGGCATTTTTTATGATACATTTCCTGTCAATTCACTATCATATTTTTTTCAATGTTTAACGGGCCGTTGTTTTCTATATCTGTGAACGGCGTT